>NW_028134627.1:0-82000 GCF_964662115.1 Mustela nivalis | reverse complement strand
TGAGCATGGGCGGGGCCTCATGGGCCACACTGGTTTCAACTACTCTGAACGTTGGACAGCATGCCAACCACAAGGTTTCTTGCCATGGGGAAGGAGTTCTTATTTCTGCATCACCTTCAACCCTGGTCAGTGATAGGAGATAAGGTCTAGGTTCTGAAACCTGAAAACCGAGGTTGGGAAGAAATGACGACACAAGGCCATGGCGGCTCGATGTGCTCAGTGTGCGGCCAGCTGTCTGGGAGGGGCCAGGGGGTCCAGGCTCAGGCTGTGCCGAAAGGACATTAGTGCCCTGGTCAGCCTATGTATTGGGGGTACAGCCAAGGTCGGTGCAGGTTGATCCTCATTTGGGGTTACTGGGTAGCCCCAGAGGACAATGTTTTTCTTCTGGAGGGCAGGAAGAGTGCTGCATTGTAGTTCTGGATTGCCAAACTGGAGGGCTTGTGGGCCAGTGGTCTCACGACAAAAGTCTGAGAACACAAGCTAGGCTTAGGTTTCTGGGTGAGGCCATGGCAGGCACAATCTACAGACCTGAATTGAAATCTCGTGCATCTGAAGAAAGGGCGAGGATCAGACGATCGCTCAGGTTGGAGTTTCTGTCCCTGATGGCCCCTTCATGAATGGGGGGGCATCACGAGGCCATGGGGGTTTTCCCACGATGGGAGTTGTGAGAAGCTCCAAAGTGCAGAGAGTCTTCTGCAGAACAATTGAGACCTGTTGTTTGGCTCCAGGCCAATGATTCTGAGCAGGGTTCTAAGGATGGATGGCTGGGTAGCCCACCTCGCATTCCAATTGTCTCCTAGCAACAATACAGGTTAGATCTCCTGGATGTGTGAGGAACAACCGAGGACTCTGAGTTGAAATGGACACCCCTGGGGATGGGTCCTAATGTGCTTTCGTGTTTATGGAGAACTTGGAATGAAGCGGTGGCACTGGGGCCCTAAAGGGTTCTCCTAAAGAGAGGCTTTGACACAGCTCCAACGTGGAAGTTTCCCATGTTTAGATGAGATGTTTTCTGATGGGTGAGTCAAGAAACAGCTATATGCTGCTTTTGAAATCCAGGCCTCTGAGGAGAGATGCCTGGAAACCAAAGCAATGGATCTGATTAGTGCCTAGGGTCCTGTTCTTTCCTTTTTACCTCTGGGGACATCTGTCTATGGGTCTGAGTGCAGGTAGGTGCTCAGTTGGGCTCAGATTGTCCCTGGATCAGGGACTTAAGTGGTTTATCCTATTAGGAGGGTTGAGGCCATTGGAATGGGCACACACAATTCCCTTGGAGAGGCCAAGTACAGTCCTCAGGTTTGGCTCCAGGGGCCTGAACCTGTAGGTTGTGTAGGCCAGGGCTGTTTGGACAGTTGTCAGAAAACACAAACTCAGCTTATGTTTCGGGTCATAGGTATGGCAGGACTGATCTACAGACCATGAGGAGAACTCTTCGGGATTTGAAAGAAGGGCGAGTGTGAGACTCCTGCTCAAGTTTTTGTCTCTGGATATCGTGTCATTCTTGGTCGTGGAATTTCTGGGTGACTTCATGGGAAATGGACGAGTCTTACTCTCTGGTGGTTTGGCCCCGTCCAAAGAGTTTGGGGTCATTCTGTGGGCTGGAAGAAGTCCGTTTGTTGTTGTTGTTGTTGTTGTTGTTGTTGTTGTTGTTGTTGTTTTCTTTTTTAACCTCAGGTGTCCCACCAAATGAGGGATTCCAGAGCAGAGCCCTGGGGAGGGGCGACTGGACAATCAGAAATCTGGTTAAAAATTGGGGCCTAGGGACATGTCAAGCCCATTATGACATCTAATGGTCCAGCCACTAAGAGGACTTACTAGAGGACAGGACTCATGCTGTGGGTCACAATGCGTGTGTATGCCCTCGTCGCACTCAAGAATGGGCGGGGCCTCAGGGTGAATGCTGGTTTCTCCTAAACTGAACGTTGGACAACGTGCCAACCACAAGGGTTCTTGCCATGGGTAAGGAGGAGTTCTGATTTCTGCATCACACTCACCCCTGGGCAGTGTTTGGAGATATGGTCTCAGTTCTGAAACCTGAAAACTGAGGTACAGAAGAGAGGATACCTAAGGCCATGGCGGGTTTTATGTGCTCAGTGTGCGGTCAGCTTTCTGGGTGTTGGTCAGGTGGTCTGGGCTCAGGTTGTGTTCGACAGTGCATTAGTGCCCAGGTTAGACTATATTATTTCGGTAAAGTCGAGTGCTGTGTAGGTTTATCCTCATTTAAGGTGCCTGGGCAGCTCATGAGGCACTAATTTTTTTTCTAGAGGGCAGGCAGAGTGCTGCATTGTGGGTTCCGAATTGCCAAACTTGAGGGCTTCGGGGCCAGGAGTGTGAGGACGGAAGTGTGAGAAGACAAGGTAGACTTGGGTTTCAGGGCGAGGGCACGGCAGGTACCCCCTGCATATCTGAACCAATATCACATGCATCTGAAGTCAGGGCGAGGATCAGATGTTGGCTCAGGTTGGAGTTTCTGTGCATGACGGCCGCTTCATGAAGGGAGCGGAATCTCGAGGCCATTGAGGTTTTCCCACGTTGGGAGTTGTGGGATGCCCCCTTCAAGGATTCCTTCTGCGGGACAATTGAGACCTGTTGGGCAGCTCCAGGACATCCCATATGGAATGACTCCAAAGCACCGTTCTGATGGATGCCTGGGAAGCCCGCCTCGCATTCCAATTGTCTCCTAGAAACAAGACAGGTTAGATCTGCTGGATCTGGTGGAGCAACCGAGGAGGCTTAGTTGAAATGGACTCTCCTATGGATGGGTCCTAATGTGCTTTTGTGTCTATGGAGACCTTGGAATGAAGCGGTGGCACTGGGGCCCTGAAGGGTTCTCCTAAACAGCGGCTTTGACACAGCTCCAACGTGCAAGTTTCCCATGTGTAGATGAGATGTTTTCTGATGGGTGAGTCATGAAACAGCCATATGCTGGTTTTTAAATCCAGGCCTCTGAGGAGAGATGCCTGGAAACCAAAGCAATGGATATGATTAGTGCCTAGGGCCTGTTCTTTCCTTTTTACCTCTGGGGACATCTGTCTATGGGTCTGAGTACAGCTAGGTGCTCAGATGGGCTCAGATTGCCCCTGTTTTACCTGGGAAGCCACCACTAATGAGATGGATCAGGGACCTTGGAGGTTTATCCTATTAGAAGGGATGTGGCCATTGGAATGGGCACACACAATTCCCTTGGAGAGGGCAAGTACAGTCCTCAGGTTTGGCTCCAGGGGCCTGAGCCTGTAGGTTGTGTAGGCCAGGTCTGTCGCTCTCGACTTGCAAGAACGACCCGCAGACGAGGTGGGTGGCAAACTTCTTTATTCAATCTTAGCCCCGGGACCCCGTACACCGATTATAGCCCCAAGTTATAGAACACAGTGGATAGAAAGCAACCAATCACCACATAACACAACTACTATAACATCCAATCAGAAGGGATACAGATGACTTCAATCCAGATCATGCGGGGAGCTCGTGCCTACTGACGTGAGCCCCTGAAACTTATTGTTCACTCTGTTTTTGTGCCGTTCCCATGGTCCCTGGTTAATCTTATACTAGTCCCGATACTTCAGTAGAGGTTGTGCGTTGCCTGGAGCGCTCCCACATAAACATTCACCCGCCCTTCTCCTCAAGCCTCGCCTAGTACGTGACTCCCAGCTTCTGCTGCATGGCTCTCCACAGCTCCCCCTTTTTTATTTATTACATGGCATGGATCGTGCCTGTCTTAGGTTGCCAATCCTCAACACACATGCTTACCCGTCATCGGGTACTCCCCTTCACCGAGGAGCCCCTGTCTTAGGTTGCTATGGTGAGGGACCAGTCTTACCCGTCTTTGGCTACCGACCCAGCATACAGAGCCATATTCAGGGGGAGGCATCCTTTTAGGCAGCAAAGCCAGTTTTGAGACGCTTGAGGCAGCAGGGTACTAGCTATGGTGGGAGCAACCCATAATCAAGGTTGCCGTGTAGTTTTGTCACGAGCAGCTCGTTGCTGATTCCGCACAATGGCTCGCACTTTATATAATTCTGCAAGCATGAATTTCACCACACAGGGAAAGAGGCACATGAATAAAAGCATAAGTATTAACACTCCTATAATAGAGCCTATAGCATACCAAGTACGTGATAGCAAAGGAATATGAGAAAATAGCGAATTTACAAAATTGTCAGCAAGCTGAGCCACGGGCAGCTTGGCATGCGGAGCTTCTGCAATATTCAAAATCTCTTGATGTAACTGCAGCAAGTCAAGGGACACATTAGAGTTAGACCATGCCCCTTCAAGGTGGTACAACACTCGACCCCAGGAAGTTTCTGTGACATTATAGCGCTTGGGGGTGACACAGATCCAGTGGTAGTCACTATGGCATTGGATCCTAGTTCGCAATTTCAAACTTTGACGTTCGTCCCCCAGAAACTTCACAGCATCATATAAGGCATTTAGTCTGGTTTCAACCCTTTTGTCTATATCCTCTTGTGTTCCCAAGGCCAGAGAAGTATTATGTGCCAGATGATCTACAGTATCTGCAGCTTGCACTGCTTGAGTTAAAGAAATAGATGCAGTAACAGTTGTAGCAATTATTGTTATAAGAGAAACTATACCTAAGATCAACAATCCTAATTCTCGTCTAGGCCGACTAAGGGCATTCTGTACCCGATCCCACAATTCTAACCCAGGGTTAGAGTACCATGGCTTAGATATATTAACAGGAAGCATGATAAAGGGGGGTTGTCGAACTACTAATACACCATCATCTACCGAGACACCCTGAATGCAGTTAGTTAAAGTACAATTCGGACAGAGCAGGTGATATGTAGCTTTATCTTTTTTAATGGTGAGATCCTCTACTAGCAGCATAAAAGGTCTAGGCACACACGCTTGAGGGTATCTATCCTCTAGATCTTGGGCTTCCTTGTTCCAACGGGTTGCTTTTCCAAAAGCGGCTAAAAGCTTCCATATTTCCGTTTGTACTGGATACCCTCTTGGCGGAGCAAGTATAGGAGGTACCTTTGGCTTAAAAGCCTGGGTAGGTGCCCTAGATCCCCAATCTAAAAGTGTAAATCCCTCCTCAAGGGTGTAAGCAGTGGCCTTCTTTTCCACACATAACCTCCAGGGAACGTCTATTCCTTTAGATATTCCCAACTGAGCTGCACATAATGGGATATCCCGGGGAATCTTACCTATTGATGTTGCATGGCCAGCAGTTACCCCTGCTATAGTCACATCATCATAATAAACTAGTGTAAACACCCACAAGCAATGTGATCGTCTACCATTCATGGAGAAGCACATAGGATACATGTCAGAATAGCCCTTATAAGAAATATTCGCCTGTTGCGGCTGTATATGTACTGAGGAAGGGGATCCTAGTAAAACAGTATCATTAACATAGACAGGGACAGAACTCATTTCCCAACTTACAGGTTGCAGTAAAGGCGGATCAGGAACGTATGCCCAGTATACAGAGCCTTGAACCGTTAACACTTGCATACAAATGAACAGTAATGACAGGTACAAGTCCAAAAGAGAAAATTGCGCTTTAGACTGAGTCATTTGAGGAAGGAGTCGAAGCTTGGTGATCTTCTGCCTCGGCGGCAGTTGGGTCGGTTCCAGGTCCCCGGGGGCAGGCTGCAGGATGATCATCATCACTGTCATCCGCAGTAGCAGCATCTTCCACAGGTTCCACGGCCACCAGCCTGGTGAGACGTTCCGGCACCCAGAGCGGGACAGGCGCATCCTGTGGAAAAACACAAAGGGAACCTCGGTGCCACCGGAGCACCGGGTCAGGGCCCTTCCATGAACCAGTAAGGACATCCTTCCACTTCACCATAGATTGTTGCGTTTTCTGTTGGCCCCAATGGCGCTCTGCGGCTGAAACGCCGTCTTTGTCAAGTGTGAGAAAATTTAAAATAAAAGTGGTCAAATTGGTAAGGTCTGTAGGCGTGTGATGCTCCTCTCCAATTCCCCCTTTTTGTATTTTTTGCAAGGTAGTTTTAAAGGTCAGGTGAGTGCGCTCTATGACACCCTGGCCTTGAGGGTTATAAGGAATGCCTGTAACATGGTGAATATCATAACAGGCTAGAAAGTTTGAAAAGCTTTTAGAAGTATAAGCAGGAGCATTGTCTGTCTTTAATTGTTTAGGCACTCCCCAGCAGGCAAAGCTGCGCAGGCAATGAGATATCACGTTTTTAACATTTTCTCCTCGCAGGGGGGTTGCGCTAACGACCCCTGAGCAGGTATCCACACTCACATGAACGCATTTTTGTTGCCCAAAAGAAGGTATATGTGTTACATCCATTTGCCACAGATGGTTGGGCAATAGTCCCTTAGGATTTACCCCGAAGGAGGGCATGGGCAAGTGTACCACACAATTGCCACAAGACTTTATGATATCTCGTGCGTCAGCTCTGGAGATATGAAAGCGTGCCTTTAATGTTTGGGCATTCACATGCCATTTATCATGATATCTTTTAGCATCTTCTAGAGCATTACAAACATAAAAGCGCGCAGCTGAATCAGCCATTCGGTTTCCCTCAGCCATAGGTCCTGGAAGGTCTGAATGTGCTCTAAGATGTCCAATATAAAAAGGGGCACCACGGGAGAGTATAAGGTGTTGCAATTCAGCCAGCAGGGAGGAAATTTCTGACTGGCTGGCTGAAATAATAGCAGTTTCTATAGACCTGGTGGCTGCAACTGCATATTTGCTATCTGAGATAATATTAAAGGGTTGATTTAGAAACCTTTGTAAAACACACATAATCACCAACAATTCTGTTCTCTGGGCTGAAGTCGAGGGCACAACAACAGGAATTATTTTTCCTTCCACCACATAAGCGCCAGTTCCTGCTTTACTGCCATCTGTAAATACTGTGAGGGCCCCGATTAATGGCTCCAATCGACAGGATTTAGGCCAAATAAGGGGTGTATTTTTATAAAACTCAATGAGAGGGTGTGAGGGATAATGATTATTAAATATAACAGGATAAGCAACTGTCAGGATGGCCCAATCGTCATTTTCATGCGTTAAAATGCTTATTTGGGTTTTATCATAAGGGATTATGCAAACATCGGGCAGTTTCCCTAGGACCTGTATGCTGGCTTTAAAGGCTTTATTTGCCACTGTAGCTACAGCTGTAGCATACGGGGTGATGAC
Source organism: Mustela nivalis (assembly GCF_964662115.1). Taxonomy (NCBI): domain Eukaryota; kingdom Metazoa; phylum Chordata; class Mammalia; order Carnivora; family Mustelidae; genus Mustela; species Mustela nivalis. The sequence continues at coordinate 74,859 of NW_028134627.1, read as the reverse complement.
ACGGCTAAGATTATGGGGTAGATAAATCCATAGTAGGGGTCCTCCTTGCCATAAGGCCCCCGTGGGTGATCCAGGGGATGGAATAATTATGACACTTATAGGCTTTTCCGGGTCACATCTATCTGCTGCTGTTAAAGCTAGCCTGCTTTCAACTAACTGTAATGATTCAATAGCAGCTGGAGTGAGTACTCTTGGGGAGTCTAATGCAGGGTCCCCAGGCAGAATATCGAATAAAGGTTTCAGCTCTGCAGTAGTAATTTTTATGTATGGTCGAATCCAGTTAATGTCCCCTAAAAGTTTTTGGAAATCATTCAATGTATGCAAGTGATCTCTACGGATTTGAATTAGCTGAGGCTTTACTGACGTTTTAGAGAGCTGCATACCAAGGTAATTTTGTAGGCCGCCTGCTTGGATTTTTTCAGGGGATATAGTTAGACCCCATTTTGCTAACTGTTCCTGTAGGAAGGTTAGAGCTGAAGGAAGAGACCTCTCATTTGGCCCACAAATCAAGATATCATCCATATAATGATAACAAAGCAGGTCTGGAAATGCTTTTCGGAAAGGCTCTAGTGCTTGGCTTACATACAACTGACACAAGGTGGGGCTATTGGCCATCCCCTGAGGAAGTACTTTCCATTCATACCTTTGATCTGGCTCAGCATGATTAATTGATGGCAGAGTAAATGCAAAGCGCTCTATATCTGCAGGGTGTAGTGGAATGGAAAAGAAACAGTCTTTGATGTCAATTACAATAGAAGGCCAGTTTCTTGGCAACGCCCTCACGACTGGGAGCCCTAACTGAATGGGTCCCATGACCTGCATTTGATCATTAATCTGTCGTAGGTCATGTAGCAATCGCCAGTTGCCTGATTTCTTTCTTATTACAAATATGGGTGTATTCCATGGGGATGTGGATTTTTGAATATGTCCTGCTTTGAGTTGTTCTTGAACTAGCTCTTTTGCCGCTTGTAATTTTTCTTTTGTTAAAGGCCACTGAGGCACCCAGCGCGGCTCTGGTGTTTTCCAAGTTATGCGAATTGCCTCAGTGGCCGCTAGGAAAAAACCTGACCCCCCATAGAAGGCGGATTGGGATCTCCCTGGCCCTTGGTCCCAAGCCCTTGGCCAGGCTTATATTCCATGTTTCTCATCATGCTTTGGGAGGCCTCACTGTATAACTTTTCTGTAGTAAGTTTGATATTCATTTGCTCCAGCACATCGCGCCCCCACAAAGAAACAGGGGTGGAACAGACATATGGTTGTAAAATGCCTTTATGTCCTTCCTCATCCTCCCAGTCCAAAGATGCAGCACTAATATCAGGACTGGTAGCTATCCCTAGTCCCCGGAGGGTCTGGCTGGCTTTAACTAGAGCCCAGGCTTTAGGCCAATCTAGACAATTTATAATGCTTTTGTCTGCTCCTGTATCTAGGAGTCCCCAGAATAGTTTACCTCTAATCTTTAATTTAAGCATAGGTCTCTCTTTCATGCTCATAGTAAGGCATGCGAGGGAGGATCCCGTGGATCCGAAACCTCCTTTTCTAGTCTGGCCTGTAGAGGGATATTTTTCATGATTACTAGGCAAAATCAAAAGCTGTGCAATTCTGTCCCCTGGATTTATAATATTAATTCCCTTAGGAGATGATATCAGAATTTTAACTTCCCCTTCAAAATAAGGATCAATCACTTCCGGATGGACCTGAAGCCCTCGTAAAGTACAAGAACTTCTGCCAAGAAGGAGTCCCACCGTTCCTTTTGGAGGCCCTCCAGACAGGTCAGATGGCACAGCCTGCACCCCCATCTCAGGTGTTAAGACCATTCGGGTGGTAGCACAGACGTCAAGTCCGGCGGAGCCTGTTGTGGCTCCCCGGGGCCCTGCAGGAATTGACTCCCCTGATCGGTGGGTGGGTACAGCCATCGTGGCTTGACTGGCAGGGACATCGCCACCCCGTACATTTGATTCGGGCCCCGGGGGCTGGGGCCCTGCCCCTCGTTTTTTGGACTCCCCCAATTATTAGGTGGTAACGGATTTCCTTGTATATCCGCCACAGATCGGCATTCTTGTGCCCAATGATTTCCTTTTCTACATCGTGGACACAGTTGAGGATTTTCCTTACCGGCTTATTCGGGGAGGCTTTTCCAAATGGAACTCCTCTTTGGGGGCAGTCTCTTTTTAGATGGCCCTCCTGTCTGCACTGGAAACATTTCCGGGGGTGGGCTCCTTGCTGTCCTTGCATAGCCTGAGCGAAGGCTGCAGCCATAACCTGCCCCTGAATTACTGGCCCTGTAATGTCTCTGCAGGCCTTGATATAGGCAGAAAGATCTTTAGCCCCCCATGGCCTAATGGCTTCACGGCACCATTTATTAGCATTTTCATAGGCTAATTGTTTAATTAAAGGCATAGCAGAGTCAGTATCTCCAAACATCCTGCCCGCAACCTGCATCAGCCTGTCCACAAAATCAGCATAGGGCTCATTTGGCCCCTGTACTACTCTAGACAGTTGTCCTTGCAAATCATTTACACCCCTCAATGTTTTCCAGGCCCTAAAGGCCGCTGTAGCAATCTGTTGAAATACGGCAGGGGGGTAGGGGGCCTGTACCTGAGCCTCGAGATATGGTCCAGTGCCTGTCAGCATTTCTGAGTTCCACTGGAGATTTCCCGTAGCTGCATTTCTCCGCGCTGTATCCTGGCAATTATCCTGATTTTGAATTTTCCATTCCAGATATTGCCCTCCGCTCAAAACTGCTCTAGCTAAATTGCTCCAATCCTCAGGAGTGAGGGTGAGCGCTCCCAGCGATTCCACAAGGGAGACAGTAAAGGCTGCCTGGGGTCCGTAGGCACTAACTGCTTCCTTAAGTTGTTTCACCAGTTTAAAATCTAGCGGCTGATGATATCTCTGCTGATTTTGATCTTCCAGTACTGGGAAAAACCCTTTTCCTGGACCTAAGACCTCTCTCCAGTTTGCCGCGGTGCAGTCTGAGCAATGGCAGACTTTTGCACAGCCTGACTGATATGGTGGGGGCCATTCATAAGGTGGCGCCGTGGGGCTGGAATGAGGAGTCGGCGCACGGTCTATTTCTGCTTCTGGTTGTTTCACAGCTATGGGTTTTGCCTCTGTTGGTAAGCCTAAAGCCTCTGGATTCTTTTTCTCCTTACCCCCTTTTTGATTTTGAGTTAGTTCATCTGGAAGTCCCTCTGAACTCTCACTATCCGCCTCAGAGCCCTGGGAGGAGCCCTTATAGGATTCCTCCTTTAATTGTTCTAATATTTCCCCTCCTTGCTGAATCACCTGTTTTAGCCGCTCCCGAGATGACTGCAAACATACTTTCACAAGGGACCACACGGCAAGAGTGCCGGAGTTCACGGTGGGGTTCTGCCTTAAATCCTCTCCTAGATGTTCCCACTGAGGCACATTCAGAAGTCCCTCCTCTATAAACCAAGGGGTGATTTCTCCTACTTCCTTTAAAAAGGCACGAGCTGTTTTTGATTTTAAAGGCGTGCCATTTGCTTTGAGAATGTCCTTTAAAGGACCTTCCATCCTATATCTAGTAAGCTCGTTTCCCATTCTGGAAATCTTTTGCTATCCCGGTCTCCGTGAACTTTTAAAACTACAGCTATACTCGTCCAGAGACCTGTCCTGTCCGTAGACAGAGATGGTGGCCAACTTCCCCTTTCGTTGCTCTTACCCCAATCCTCCTTCTGCGCTCGGCGTCGGGTCCCGGTTTTTCGGCACCAGATGTCGCTCTCGACCCGCAAGAAAGACCCGCAGACGAGGTGGGTGGTAAACTTCTTTATTCAATCTTCAGCCCCGGGACCCCGTACACCGATTATAGCCCCAAGTTATAGAACACAGTGGATAGAAAGCAACCAATCACCACATAACACAACTACTATAACATCCAATCAGAAGGGATACAGATGACTTCAATCCAGATCATGCGGGGAGCTCGTGCCTACTGACGTGAGCCCCTGAAACTTATTGTTCACTCTGTTTTTGTGCCGTTCCCATGGTCCCTGGTTAATCTGATACTAGTCCCGATACTTCAGTAGAGGTTGTGCGTTGCCTGGAGCGCTCCCACATAAACATTCACCTGCCCTTCTCCTCAAGCCTCGCCTAGTACGTGACTCCCAGCTTCTGCTGCATTGCTCTCCACAAGGTCTGTTTGGACAGTTGTCTGAAAACACAAACTTGGCTTATGTTTCAGGTCATAGGTATGGCAGGACTTATCTACAGACCATGAGGAGAACTTTTCGGGATTTGAGAAAAGGGCGAGTGTGAGGCTCTTGCTCAAGTTTTTGTCTCTGAATATCGTGTCACTCATTGTCGTGAAATATCTGGGTGACTTCATGGGAAATGGACGAGCCTTACTCCCTGGTGGTTTGGCGCAGTCCAAAGCGTTTGGGGTCACTCTGTGGGATGGAAGAAGTCCGTTTTTTTTTTTTTTTGATGTTGTTTTTGTTTAACCTCAGGGGTCCCACCAAATGAGGGATTCCAGAGTAGAGCCCTGGGGGGGGTGACTGGACAATCAGAAATCTGGTTAAAAATTGGGGCCTAGGGACATATCAAGCCCATTATGACATCTAATGGTCCAGTCACTGAGAGGACTTACTAGAGGACAGGACTCATGCTGAGGGTCACAATGTGTGTTTATGCCCTTGTCGAACTCAAGAATGGGCGGGGCCTCAGGGTAAATGCTGGTTTCTCCTACACTGAACGTTGGATGAAGTGCCAACCACAAGGTTTCTTACCATGGGTAAGGAGGTGTTCTGATTTCTGCATCACACTCACCACTGTGCAGTGATTGGAGATAATGTCTCGGTTCTGAGGCCTGAAAACTGAGGTACAGAAGAGAGGATACCTAAGGCCATGGCGGGTTCTATGTGCTCAGTGTGCGGTCTGCTTTCAGGGTGTTGGTCAGGAGGTCCGGGCTCAGGTTGTGTTCGACAGTGCATTAGTGCCCAGGTTAAACTATATAATTTGGGTAAAGTCAAGTGCTGTGTAGGTTTATCCTCATTTAAGGTGCCTGGGCAGCTCATGAGGCACTAATTTTTTTTCTAGAGGGCAGGCAGAGTGCTGCATTGTGGGTCCGGAATTGCCAAACTTGAGGGCTTCGGGGCCAGGAGTGTGAGGACAGAAGTCTGAGAAGACAAACTAGACTTCGGTTTCAGGGCGAGGGCTACGGCAGGTACCCCCTGCAGATCTGAACCAATACTCATGCATCTGAAGTCAGGGCGAGGATCAGACGTTGGCTCAGGTTGGAGTTTCCGTGCATGATGGCCGCTTCATGAAGGGAGCGGAATCTCGAGGCCATTGAGGTTTTCCCACGTTGGGAGTTGTGGGATGCCCCCTTCAAAGATTCCTTCTGCGCGACAATTGAGACCTGTTGGACAGCTCCAGGACATCCCATATGGAATGACTCCAGAGCACCGTTCGAGGATGGATGCCTGGGAAGCCCGCCTCGCATTCCAATTGTCTCCTAGCAACAAGACAGTTTAGATCTGATGGCTCTACGGGAGCAACCGGGGTGGCTGAGTTGAAATGGACTTTCCTGAGGATGGGTCCTAATGTGTTTTTGTGTCCATGAGGGCCTTGGAATGGGGTGGTGGCACCGGGACCCTGAAGAACCCTATGCTTTGGACATGGCTCCCATGCACAGGTTTCCTTGTGGAGACGAGATGAGTTCTGCTGGGTGCCTCAGCAAAAACCCTATGCTCGTATTGGAATCAGTCTTTTGAGGAGACATGCCTGTAAACCAAGGCAATGGATCCTATTATGGCCTAGGGTCCTGTCTGGTTCAATCTTCTCCTCTGGGGACATCCATTTATGGTATGAGTGGAGGTAGATTATCAGCTGGTGTCACAAAGCCCTTGTTTGTTCCAGGCGACCTATACTATTGGGATGGCCTCAGGGAATTTGGAGGTTTCTCCTAAATTGTACGATTTTGGACAATGGAATGGGCAGAATTCCCATGGATTGGTTGGCACAGTCCTAATGTGTGGCTCCAGGGGCCCCAGCCTGGAGGGTGTGGAACACAGGACTTTGAGGACAGAAGTCTGAAAACACAAAATCAGCTTACGTTTGGGGACTTAATTATGGCAGGCCCGATCTACAAACCATGAGAAGAACTCTTCAGGATATGAAGAAAGTGCGAGTCTGAGGCGCTTGCTCAGGTTTTTGTATCTGGATTTTGTATCAGAGATGGCACAATCTACAGACCCGAATCGAGATCTCGTGCATCTGAAGTCAGGGCGAGGATCAGACTATCGCTCAAGTTGGTGTTTCTATCCTTGATGGCCCCTTCACGAAGGGGCGGCATCACGAGGCCATGGGGGTTTTCCCACGATGGCATTTGTGAGAAGCTCCAAACTGCAAAGTGTCTTCTACAGGATAATTGAGACCTGTTGTTTGGCTCCAGGCCAATGAATCTTAGCAGGGTTCTAAGGATGTATGGCTGGGTAGCCCACCTCGCATTCCAATTGTCTCCTAGAAACAAGACAGGTTAGATCTGCTGGATCTGGGGGAGCAACGGAGGACGCTGAGTTGAAATGGACTCTCCTATGGATGGGTCCTAATGAGTTTTTGTGTCCATGAGGGCCTTGGAATGGGGTAGTGGCACCGGGACCCTGAAGAACCCTATGCTTTGGACATGGCTCCCATGCACAGGTTTCCTTGTGGAGACGAGATGAGTTCTGCTGGGTGCCTCAGCAAAACCCCTATGCTCGTATTGGAATCAGTCTTTTGAGGAAACATGCCTGTAAACCAAGGCAATGGATCCTATTATGGCCTAGGGTCCTGTCTGGTTCAATCTTCTCCTCTGGGGACATCCATTTATGGTATGAGTGGAGGTAGATTATCAGCTGGTGTCAGAAAGCCCTTGTTTGTTCCGGGCGACCTACACTATTGGGATGGCCTCAGGGACTTTGGAGGTTTCTCCTAATTTGTACGATTTTGGAAAATGGAATGGGCAAAATTCCCATGGATTGGTAGGCACAGTCCTAAAGTGTGGCTCCAGGGGCCACTGGGTTGCACGGGGGCCCTGAAGGGTTCTCCTAAACATAGGCTTTGACACAGCTCCAACGTGCAAGTTTTCCATGTGTAGATGAGATGTTTTCTGATGGGTGAGTCAAGAAACAGCCATATGCTGGTTTTGAATTCCAGGCCTCTGAGGAGAGATGCCTGGAAACCAAAGCAATGGATATGAATAGTGCCTAGGGCCTGTTCTTTCCTTTTTACCTCTGGGGACATCTGTCTATGGGTCTGAGTACAGGTAGGTGCTCAGATGGGCTCAGATTGCCCCTGTTTTACCTGGGAAGCCACCACTAATGAGATGGATCAGCGACTTTGGAGGTTTATCCTATTAGAAGGGATGTGGCCATTGGAATGGGCACACACAATTCCCTTGGAGAGGGCAAGTACAGTCCTCAGGTTTGGCTCAAGGGGCCTGAGCCTGTAGGTTGTGTAGGCCAGGGCTGTTTGGACAGTTGTCTGAAAACACAAACTTGGCTTATGTTTCAGGTCATAGGTATGGCAGGACTTATGTACAGACCATGAGGAGAACTTTTCAGGATTTGCGAAAAGGGCGAGTGTGAGGCTCTTGCTCAAGTTTTTGTCTCTGGATATCGTGTCACTCATGGTCGTGAAATTTCTGGGTGACTTCATGGGAAATGGATGAGTCTTACTCCCTGGTGGTTTGGCCCAGTCCAAAGCGTTTGGGTCACTCTGTGGGATGGAAGAAGTCCGTTTTTTTTTTTTTTGATGTTCTTTTCTTTTTTAACCTCAGGTGTCCCACCAAATGAGGGATTCCAGAGTAGAGCCCTGGGAGAGGGTGACTGGACAATCCGAAATCTGTTTAAAAATTGGGGCCTAGGGACATATCAAGCCCATTATGACATCTAATGGTCCAGTAACTGAGAGGAATTACTAGAGGACAGGACTCATGCTGAGGGTCACCATGCGTGTTTATGACCTTGTCGCACTCCAGAATGGGCGGGGCCTCAGGGTGAATGCTTGTTTCTCCTACACTGAACGTTGGACGACGTGCCAACCACAAGGTTTCTTAACATGATAAAGAGGTGTTCTGATTTCAGCATCACACTCACCCCTGGGCAGTGATTGGAGATAATGTCTCGGTTGTGAGGCCTGAAAACTGAGGTAGGGAAGAGATGATGACCTAAGGCCACGGCGGGTCTTATGTGCTCAGTGTGCGGTCTGCTTTCCGGGTGTTGGTCAGGCTGTCCGGGCTCAGGTCGTGTCCGACAGTGCATTAGTGCCCAGGTTAGACTATATAATTTGGGTGAAGTCGAGTGCTGTGGATGTTTATCCTCATTTAAGGTGCCTGGGCAGCTCATGAGGCATTAATTTTTTTCTAGAGGGCAGGTAGAGGGCTGCATTGTGGGTCCGGAATTGCCAAACTTGAGGGCTTCAGGGCCAGGAGGGTGAGGACGGAAGTCTGAGAACACAAGCTAGACTTGGGTTTCAGGGCGAGGGCACGGCAGGTACCCCCTGCAGATCTGAACCAATACTCATGCATCTGAAGTCAGGGCGAGGATCAGACGTTGGCTCAGGTTGGAGTTTCCGTGCATGACGGCCGCTTCATGAAGGGAGCGGAATCTCGAGGCCATTGAGGTTTTCCCACGTTGGGAGTTGTGGGATGTCCCCTTCAAGGATTCCTTCTGCGCGACAATTGAGACCTGTTGGACAGCTCCAGGACATCCCATATGGAATGACTCCAGAGCACCGTTCGAGGATGGATGCCTGGGAAGCCCGCTTCGCATTCCAATTGTCTCCTAGCAACAAGACAGTTTAGATCTGATGGCTCTTCGGGAGCAACCGGGGTGGCTGAGTTGAAATGGACTTTCCTGAGGATGGGTCCTAATGTGTTTTTGTGTCCATGAGGGCCTTGGAATGGGGTGGTGGCACCGGAACCCTGAAGTACCCTATGCTTTGGACATGGCTCCCATGCACAGGTTTCCTTGTGGAGACGAGATGAGTTTTGCTGGGTGCCTCAGCAAAAACCCTATGCTCGTATTGGAATCAGGCTTTTGAGGAGACATGCCTGTAAACCAAGGCAATGGATCCTATTATGGAATCAGGCTTTTGAGGAGACATGCCTGTAAACCAAGGCCATGGATCCTATTATGACCTAGAGTCCTGTCTGGTTCGATCTTCTCCTCTGGGGACATCCATAGATGTTATGAGTGGAGGTAAATTATCAGCTGGTGTCAGAAAACCCTTGTTTGTTCCGGGCGACCTACACTATTGGGATGGCCTCAGGGACTTTGGAGGTTTTTCCTAATTTGTACGATTTTGGACAATGGAACGAGCAGAATTCCCATGGATTGGTAGGCACAGTCCTAATGTGTGGCTCCAGGGGGCCCAGCCTGGAGGGTGTGTGGCCGAGGACTTTCAGGACAGAAGTCTGAAAACACAAACTCAGCTTAGGTTTGGGGACGTAGGTATGGCAGGCCCGATCTACAAACCATGAGAAGAACTCTTCAGGATATGAAGAAAGTGCGAGTCTGAGGCGCTTGCTCAGGTTTGTGTCTCTGGATTTTGTATCAGCGATGGCACAATCTACAGACCTGAATTGAGATCTCGTGCATCTGAAGTCAGGGCGAGGATCAGACGATCCCTCAAGTTGGTGTTTCTGTCCCTGATGGCCCCTTCACGAAGGGGTGGCTTTACGAGGCCATGGGGGTTTTCCCACGATGGGATTTGTGAGAAGCTCCAAACTGCAAAGTGTCTTCGGCAGGACAATTGAGACCTGTTTGTTTGGCTCCAGGACAATGATTGTGAGCAGGGTTCTAAGGATGCATGGCTGGGTAGCCCACCTCAAATTCCAATAGTCTCCTAGAAACAAGACAGTTTAGATCTGCTGGATCTGGGGAGCAACCGAGGAGGCTGAGTTGAAATGGACTTTCCTATGGATGGGTCCTAATGTGCTTTTAAGTGTATGGACACCTTGGAATAAAGAGGTGGCACCGGGGCCCTGAAGGGTTCTCCTAAACAGAGGCTTTGAAACAGCTCCAACGTGCAAGTTTCCCATGTGTAGATGAGATGTTTTCTGATGGGTAAGTCAAGAAACAGCCATATGCTGGTTTTGAAATCCAGGCCTCTGAGGAGAGATGCCTAGAAACCAAATCAATGGATATGATTAGTGCCTAGGTGCCTGTTCTTTCCTTTTTTCCTCTGGGGACATCTGTCTTTGGGTCTGAGTACAGGTAGGTGCTCAGATGGGCTCAGATTGCCCCTGTTTTACCTGGGAAGCCACCACTAATGAGATGGATCAGGGACTTTGGAGGTTTATCCTATTAGAAGGGATGTGGCCATTGGAATGGGCACACACAATTCCCTTGGAGAGGCCAAGTACAGTCCTCAGGTTTGGCTCCAGGGGCCTGAGCCTGCAGGTTGTGTAGGCCAGGGCTGTTTGGACAGTTGTTGAAAACACAAACTTGGCTTATGTTTCAGGTCATAGGTATGGCAGGACTGATCTACAGACCATGAGGAGAACTTTTCGGGATTTGAGAAAAGGGCGAGTGTGAGGCTCCTGCTCAAGTTTTTGTCTCTGGATATCGTGTCACTCATGGTCGTGAAATTTCTGGGTGACTTCATGGGAAATGGACGAGTCTTACTCCCTGGTGGTTTGGCCCAGTCCAAAGCGTTTGGGGTCACTCTGTGGGATGGAAGAAGTCCGTTTTTTTTTTTTTTGATGTTGTTTTCTTTTTAACCTCAGGTGTCCCACCAAATGAGGGATTCCAGAGTAGATCCCTGGGGGGTGGTGACTGGACAGTCAGAAATCTGGTTAAGAATTGGGGCCTTGGGACATATCAAGCCCATTATGACATCTAATGGTCCAGTCACTGAGAGGACTTACTAGAGGACAGGACTCCTGCTGAGTGTCGCAATGCGTGTTTATGCCCTTGTCCCATTCAAGAATGGGCGGGGCCTCAGGGTGAATGTTGGTTTCTCCTACACTGAACGTTGGACGACGTGCCAACCAGAAGGTTTCTTACTATGGGTAAGGAGGTGTTCTGATTTCTGCATCATACTCACCCCTGGGCAGTGATTGGAGATAATTTCTTGGTTCTGAGGCCTGAAAACTGAGGTAGGGGAGAGATGATGACCTAAGGCCATGGCGGGTCTTATGTGCTCAGTGTGCGGTCTGCTTTCCGGGTGTTGGTCAGGAGGTCCGGGCTCAGGTTGTGTCCGACAGTGCATTAGTGCCCAGGTTAGACTATCTAATTTGGGTGAAGTCGACTGCTTGGAGGTTTATCCTCATTGAAGGTGCCTGGGCAGCTCATGAGGCAATAATTTTTTTCTAGAGGGCAGGCAGAGTGCTGCATTGTGGGTCCGGAATTGCCAAACTTGAGAGCTTCGGGGCCAGGAGTGTGAGGACGGAAGTGTGAAAGACAAGGTAGACTTGGGTTTCAGGGCGAGGGCACGGCAGGTACCCCCTGCAGATCTAAACCAATACTCATGCATCTGAATTCAGGGCGAGGATCAGACTTTGGCTCAGGTTGGAGTTTCTGTGCATGACGGCCGTTCATGAAGGGAGCGGAATCTCGAGGCCATTGAGGTTTTCGCACGTTGGGAGTTGTGGGATGCCCCCTTCAAGGATTCCTTCTGCGGGACAATTGAGACCAGTTGGACAGCTCTAGGACATCCCATATGGAATGACTCCAGAGCACCGTTCGAAAATGGAGCCTGGGAAGCCAGCCTCACATCTCAATTGTCTCCTAGCAACAAGACAGTTTATATCTGATGGCTCTGCGGGAGCAACCGGGGTGGCTGAGTTGAAATGGACTTTCCTGAGGATGGGTCCTAATGTGTTTTTGTGTCCATGAGGGCCTTGGAATGGGGCGGTGGCACCGGGACCCTGAAGAACTCTCCTATGCTTTGGACATGGCTCCCATGCACAGGTTTCCTTGTGGAGACGAGATTTGTTCTGATGGGTGCCTCATGAAACCACTTATGCTGGTATTGGAATCCAGGATTTTGAGGAGACATGCCTGTAAACCAAAGCAATGGATCCGATTATGGCCTAGGGTCCTGTCTGGTTCAATCTTCTTCTCTGGCGATATCCCTCTATGGAATGAGTGGAGGTAGATGCTCAACTGGTGTCAGACCGCCCTTGTTGTACCAGGATACCTACACTATTGGGATTGCCTCGGGTACTTTGGAGAGTTCTCCTAATTTGTACGATTTTGGGCATCGGAATGGGCAGAATTCCCATGGATTGGGTAGGCACTGTCCTAATGTGTGGCTCCAGGGGCCCCAGCATGGAGGGTGTGTGGCTCAGGACTTTGAGGACAGAGTCTGAAAACACAACCTCAGCTTAGGTTTGGGGACGTAGGTATGGAAGGCCCAATCACAATCCATGAGAAGAACTCTTCAGGATATGAAGAAAGAGCGAGTCTGAGGCGCTTGCTCAGGATTTTGTCTCTGGATTTTGTATCAACTTGGCCGTGGAATGTTGGGAGGCCTCATGGCCATGTAAGAAACTTACTCTCTGTGGATATGGCCCAGTCCAAATTGTTTTTCGTAAATCTGTGGGATGGGAGGTCACCTTTCAGGTTTGTTACGTCAGGTGTCCCAACTAAGAGGAATTCCAAGGGAAAGCCCTGGGGAAGAGTGAAGGGACAACCCAAACTATGGTTAAAAATTGGGGCCTAGGTGCATGGCAGTCCCAATAGCTGTCTCTTTTCTAGCCACTGAGAGGCCTTACTTGATGACTGGGCTCAGGCTGAGGGTTAAAATGTGTGTTTGTGACCAATGTGCCCCGCGAGCATGGGCCACAATGGTTTCAACTACACTGAACTTTGGACAACATGCCAATCATAAGGATTCTTGCCATGGGGACGGAGTTCTGATTTCTGCATCATTTTCAACGCTGGGCAGTGGTTGGAGATAAGGTCTAGATTGTAATGTCTGAAAACTACCATTGGGAAGAGATGGCGACCTAAGTCCATGGCGGGTCTGATGTGCTCAGTGTGCGGTCAGCTGCCTGGGTGTTGGTCAGAAAGTTCGAGCTCAGGTTGTGTCAGACAGTGCATTAGTGCCCAGGTTAGACTGTATAATTTGGGTACAGTCGAGTGCCGTGTATGTTTTCCGCCTTTGAGGTGCCTGGGCAGATCATTAGGCAAGATATTTTTCTAGAGGGCAGGCAGGGTGCTGCAATGTGTGTCCGGAATTGCCAAAAGTGAGGGCTTCTGGGCCAGGAGTGTGAGGACAGAAGTCTGAGAACACAAGCTAGACTTTGGCTTCAGGCCGAGGGCACGGCAGGTACCCCCTGCAGATCTGAATTATATCTCATGCATCTGAAGTCACGGCGAGGATCAGACGTTGGCTCAGCTTAGAGTTTCTGTGCATGACTGCCCCTTCATGAACGGAGGGGAATCTCAAGGACATGGAGGTTTTCCCATGTTGGGAGTTGTGGGATGCCCCCTTCAAGGATTCCTTCTGAGGCACAATTGAGATCTGTTTGGCAGCTCCTGGACATCCCATATGGAATGAATCCAGAGCACCGTTCGTGGATGGATGTCAGGGAAGCCCGCCTCGCATTCCAATTGTCTCCTAGCAACAAGACAGTTGAGATTGGAATCGCAGCGGGAGTAACCGCGGTGGCTGAGTTAAAATGGATTTTCTTGAGGATGGGGCTTAATGTGTATTTGTGTTCATGAGGGCCTTGGAATGGGGCGGTGGCACCGGGACCCTGAAGTATTCTCCTAAGCTTTTGACATAGCTCCCAGCACAAATTTCCTTGTGGAGCCGAGATTTGTTCTGATGTGTGCCTCACGAAACCCCCTATGCTGGTCTTGGAATCCAGGCTTTTGAGGAGACATGCCTGTAAACCAAATCAATGGATCCGATTATGGCCTACGCTCCTGTCTGGTTCCATCTTCTTCTCTGGGGACATCCATCTATGGTATGTGGAGGTAGATGCTCTTTTGGTGTCCGACCGCCCTTGTTTGACCCGGGAGACCTACACTATTGGTATGGCCTCATGGACTTTGGAGCGTTCTCCTAATTTGTACGATTTTGGACAATGGATGGGCAGGATTCCTATGCATTGGGTAGGAAAAGTCCTAACGTCTGGATTTAGGGGCCCCAGCCTGGATGGTGTGTGGCCCAGGACTTTGAGGACAGAAGTCTGAATACACAAACTCAACTTAGGTTTTGGGGACGTAGGTATGGCAGGCACAATCTACAAACCATGAGAAGAACTCCTCCGGATATGAAGAAAGAGCGAGTCTGAGGCACTTGCTCAGGCTTTTGTCTCTGGATTTTGTATCACGATGGCCGTGGTATGTGGTGAGGCTTCAAGGGCCATGGACGAATCTTTGTCTCTGTGGATTTGGCCCGGTCCCAATTGTTTTTCGTCAATCTGTGGGATGGGAAGTGTTCTTTCAGTTTTATTACCTCTGGTGTCCCAACCAAAGATGAATTCCAAAGCAGAACCCTTGGAGAGTGAAGGGACAACACAAAATATGTTTAAAAATTGAGGCCTAAGGTCATGGCAGGGCCAATATGATGTCTCTTCATCCAGCCACTAAGAGGCCTTACTTGAGGACTGGGCTCAAGCCGAGGGTCACAATGTGTGTTTATGACCAATGTGGCCCGCGAGCATGGGCGGGGCTTCATGGGCCAATCTGGTTTCAACTACACTGAACTTTGGACAACATGCCAATCATAAGGTTTCTTGCCATGGGGAAGGAGTTCTTATTTCTGCATCATTTTCAACCCTGGGCCATAGTAGGAGATAAGGTCTAGGTTCTGAAGCCTGAAAACCGCCTTTGGGAAGAGATGACGACCTAAGGCCATGGCAGGTCTGATGTGCGCAGTGTGCGGTCAGCTGCCTGGGTGTTGGTCAGGAAGTTCGGGCTCAGGTTGTGTCAGACAGTGCATTAGTGCCCAGGTTAGACTGTATAATTTGGATGCAGTCGAGTTCAGTGTAGGGTGTTCCGCAATGAGGAGCCTGGGCAGCTCATTAGGCAAGATATTTTTCTAGAGGGCAGGTAGAGTGCTGTATTGTGGGTCCGGAATTGCCAAACGTGAGGGCTTCTGGGCCAGGAGTGTGAGGACAGAAGTCTGAGAACACAAGCTAGACTTGGGCTTCAGGCCAAGGGCACGGCAGGTAGCCCCTGCAAATCTGAAACGATATTTCATGCATCAGAAGTCACGGCGAGGATCAGATGTTGAGTCTGGTTGGAGTTTCTGTGCATGACTGCCCCTTCATGAACGGAGCGGAATCTCAAGGCCATGGAGGTTTTCCCACGTTGGGAGTTGTGGGATGCCCCCTTCAAGCATTCCTTCTGCGGGACAATTGAGAATTGTTGGGCAGTTGCAAAACAGCCCATATGGAATGACTCCAGAGCACCGTTCGAGGATGGATGCCAGGTAAGCCCGCATCGCATTACAATTGTCTCCTAGCAACAAGACAGTTGAGATAGGATGGCTCTGCGGGATCAATCGGGGTGGCTGAGTTGAAATGGACTTTCCTGAGGATGGGGCCTAATGTGTGTTTTTGTCCATGAGGGCCTTGGAATGGGGCGGTGGCACCGGGACCCTGAAGTATTCTCCTAAGCTTTTGACATAGCTCCCATGCACAGTTTCCTTGTGGAGACGAGATTTGTTCTGATGGGTGCCTCTGGAAACCCCCTATGCTGGTCTTCGAATCCAGGCATTTGAGGAGACATGCCTGTAAACCAAAGCAATGGAACCGATTTTGGCCTAGGGTCCTGTCTGTTTCCATCTCCTTCTCTGGGGACATCCATTTATGGTATGAGTGGATGTAGATGCTCACCTGGTGTCAGACCGCCCTTGTTTGTCCCGGGAAACCTACACTATAGGGATGGCCTCGGGACTTTGGAGGGTTATCCTAATTTGTACGATTTTGGACAATGGAATGGGCAGAATTCCTATTCATTGGGTAGGCACAATCCTAATGGTTGGCTTCAGGGGCCCCAGCCTGGATGGTGTATTGAATAGGATTTTGAGGACAGAAGTCTGAAAACACAAACTCAGTTTAGGTTTTGGGGACGTAGGTATGGCAGGCCCAATCTACAAACCATGAGAAGAACTCTTCAGGTTATGAAGAAAGAGCGCGTCTGAGGCGCTTGCTCAGGCTTTTGTGTCTGGATTTTGTATCAACGATGGCCATGGAATGTGGGGAGGCCTCATGGGCCATGGACGAATCTTCCTCTCTGTGGATTTGGCCCAGACCCAATTGTTTTTCGTCAATCTGTGGGATGGGAGGTCTCCTTTCAGGTTTGTTACCTCAGGTGTCCCAACCAAAGAGGAATTCCAAAGCAGAGCCCTGGGGAAGAGTGAAGGGACAACCCAAAATATGGTTAAAATTTGGGGCCAAGGGGCATGACTGGCCAAATATGCTGTCTCTTCATCGAGACACTGAGAGGCCTGTGTTCAGGCTGAGGGTCACAATGTGTGTTTGTGACCAATGTGGCCCGCGAGCATGGGCGGGGCCTCATGGGCCACACTGGTTTCAACAACACTGAACTTTTGACAACATGCCAATCATAAGGATTCTTGCCATGGGGAAAGAGTTCTGATTTCTGCATCATTTTCAACCCTGGGCAGTGGTTGGAGATAAGGTCTAGGTTCTGAAGCCTGAAAATCAATTGGGAAGAGATGACGACCTAAGGCTATGGCAGGTCTGTTGTGCTCAGTGTGCGGTCAGCTGCCTGTGTGCATGTCAGGAGGTTCGGGCTCATGTTGTGTCAGACAGTGCATTAGTGCCCAGTTTAGACTGTATAATTTGGGTACAGTCGAGTGCCTGTAGGTTGTTCCGCATTTGAGGAGCTGGGCAGCTCATTAGGCAAGATATTTTTCTAGAGGGCAGGCAGAGTGCTGCATTGTGGGTCAGAATTGCCAAACTTGAGGGCTTCTGGGCCAGGAGTGTGAGGACAGAAGTCTGAGAACACAAGCTAGACTTGGGCTTCAGGCTGAGGTCACGGCAGGTACCCCCTGCAAATCTGAAACGATATCTCATGCATCAGAAGTCACGGCGAGGATCAGGCGTTGGCTCTAGTTGGTGTTTCTGTGCATGACTGCCCCTTCATTAACGGAGCGGAATCTCAAGGCCATGGAGGTTTTCCCACGTTGGGAGTTGTGGGATGCCCCCTTCAAGCATTCCTTCTGCGGGACAATTGAGATCTGTTGGGCAGCTCCATGACATCACATATGGAATGACTCCAGAGCACCATTCGAGGATGGATGCCAGGGAAGTCCGCCTCGCATTCCAATTGTCTCCTAGCAAAAAGACAGTTGAGATCGGATGGCTCTGCGGGAGCAACCGGGGTGGCTGAGTTAAAATGGACGTTCCTGAGGATGGGGCCTAATGTGTGTTTGTGTCCATGAGGGCCTTGGAATGGGGCGGTGGCACCGGGACCCTGAAGAACTCTCCTATGCTTTGGACATGGCTCCCATGCACAGGTTTCCTTGTGGAGACGAGATTTGTTCTGATGGGTGCCTCAGGAAACCCACTATGCTGGCCTTCGAATCCAGGCATTTGAGGAGACATGCCAGTAATCCAAAGCAATGGATCCGATTTTGGCCTAGAGTCCTGTCTGTTTCCATCTCCTTCTCTGGGGACATCCATCTATGGTATGAGTGGAGGTAGATGCTCAGCTGGTGTCAGACCGCCCTCGTTGTCCCGGGAGACCTACACTATAGGGATGGCCTCGGGGACTTTGGAGGGTTCTCCTTATTTGTACGATTTTGGACAATGGAATGGGCAGAATTCCTATTCATTGGGTAGGCACAGTCCAATGGGTGGCTTCAGGGTTCCCAGCATGGATGGTGTATGGCCCAGGACTTTGAGGACAGCAGTCTGAAAACACAAACTCAGCTTAGGTTTGGGGATGTAGGTAAGGCAGGCCCAATCTACAAACCATGAGAAGAACTCTTCAGGATATGAAGAAAGAGCGCTTCTGAGGCGCTTGCTCAGGCTTTTGTTTCTGGATTTTGTATCAACGATGGCCGTGGAATGTGGGGAGGCCTCATGGGCCATGGACGAATCTTCCTCTCTGTGGATTTGGCCCAGTCCCAATTGTTCTTCGTCAATCTGTGGAATGGGAGGTCTCCTTTCAGGTTTGTTACCTCAGGTGTCCCAACCAAAGAGGAATTCCAAAGCAGAGCCCTGGGGAAGAGTGAAGGGACAACCCAAATATGGTTAAAAATTGGGACCTAGGGGCATGACATGCCAAATATGCTGTCTCTTAATCGAGCCACTGAGAGGCCAGGGTTCAGGCTGAGGGTCACAATGTGTGTTTGTGACCAATGTGAACCGCGAGCATGGGCAGGGCCTCATGGGCCACACTGGTTTCAACTACACTGAACTTTGGACAACATGCCAATCATAAGGATTCTTGCCATGGGGAAGGAGTTCTGATTTCTGCATCATTTTCAATCCTGGGCCTTAGTAGGAGATAAGGTCTAGGTTCTGAAGCCTGAAAAGCAATTGGGAAGAGATGACGACCTAAGGCCATGGCAGGTCTGTTGTGCTCAGTGTGCAGTCAGCTGCCTGGGTGTTGGTCAGGAAGTTCGGGCACAGCTTGTGTCACACAGTGCATTTGTGCCCACGTTAGACTATATAATTTGGGTACAGTCGAGTGCTGTGTAGGTTGATCCTGATTTGAGGTGCCTGGGCAGCTCATTAGGCAAGATATTTTTGTTAGAGGGCAGGCAGAGTGCTGCATTGTGGGTCGGGAATTGCCAAACTTGAGGGCTTCTGGGCCAGTAGTGTGAGGACAGAAGTCTGAGACCACAAGCTAGACTTGGGCTTCAGGCCGAGGGCAAGGCAGGTACGCCCTGCACATCTGAAGCAATATCTCATGCATGTGAAGTCACGGCGAGGATCAGACTTTGGCTCAGGTTGTAGTTTCTGTGCATTTCTGACCCTTCATGAACGGAGTGGAATCTCAAGGCCATGGAGGTTTTCCCACGTTGGGAGTTGTGGATGCCCCCTTCAAGGATTCCTTCTGCGGAACAATTGAGACCTGTTGGGCAGCTCCAAACCATTCCATATGGAATGACTCCAGCACCGTTTGAGGATGGATGACAGGGAAGCCCACCTCGCATTCCAATTGTCTCCTAGCAACAAGACAGTTGAGATCGGATGGCTCTGCGGAGCAACTGGGGTGGCTGAGTAGAAATCGACTTCCTGAGCATGGAGCCTAATATGTGTTTATTTCCAAGAGGACCTTGGGATGGGGCGGTACCACCGGGACTCTGAAATATTCTCCTAAGATTTTGAAATAGTTCCCATGCACAAGTTTCCTCGTGGAGATGAGATTTTTCTGATGGGTGCCATAGGAAACCCCCTATGCTGGTATTGGAATCCAGGATTTTGAGGAGACATGCCTTTAAACCAAAGCAATGGATCCGATTATCCCTAGGGTCCTGTCTGGTATCATATCCTTCTCTTGGGACATCCATCTATGGTATGAGTGGACGTAGATGCTCAGCTGGTGTCAGACCGACTTTGTTGTCCACTAGACCGAAATATTGGTATGGCCTCGGGGACTTTGGAGGGTTCTCCTAATTTGTAAGATTTTGGACCATGGAATGGGCAGAATTCCCATGCATGGGGTAGGCACAGTCCTAATGTGTGGCTCCAGGGGCGCCAGCCTGGAGTTTGTGTGGCCCAGGAATTTGAGGACAGAAGTCTGAAAACACAAACTAGCTTAGGTTTGGGGACGTAGGTATGGCAGGCCCAATCTACAAACCATGAGAAGAACCTTTTAGGATATTTAGAAAGAGCGAGTCTGAGGCTCTTGCTCAGGCTTTGGTCTCTGGATTTTGTGTCAACAATGGCCGTGGAATGTGGGGAGGGCTCATGGGCCATGGACGAATCTTCCTCTCTGTGGATTTGGCCCGGTCCCAATTGTTTTTCGTCAATCTGTGGGATGGGAGGTCTCCTTTCAGGTTTGTTACCTCAGGTGTCCCAACCAAAGAGGAATTCCAAAGCAGAGCCCTGGGGAAGAGTGAAGGGAAAACCCAAACTATGGTTAAAATTTGGGGCCTAGGGCCATGGCAGGCCCCATATGCTGTCTCTTCATCCAGCCAATGAGAGGCCTTAAATGAGGACTGGGCTCAGGCCCTGGGTCACAATGTGTGTTTGTGAACAATGTGGCCTGCGAGCATGGGCGTGACCTCATGGGCCAAACTGGTTTCAACTACACTGAACTTTGGACAATATGCCAATCACAAGGTCTCTTGCCATGGGGAAGGAGTTCTGATTTCTGCATCATTTACAACCCTGGGCAGTGGTTGGAGATAAGGTCGAGGTTCGTAAGCCTGAAAACCACAGTTGGGAAGAGATGATGACCTAAGGCCATGGTGGGTCTGATGTGCTCAGTGTGCGGTCAGCTGCCTGGTTGTTGGTCAGGAGGTTCGGGCTCAGGTTGTGTCACACAGTGCATTAGTGCCCAGGTTAGACTATATAATTTGGGTACAGTCGAGTGCCATGTAGGTTGATCCTCATTTGAGGTGCCCGGGCAGCTCATTAGGCAAGATATTTTTTCTAGAAGGCAGGCAGAGTACTGAATTGTGGTTCCGGAATTGCCAAACGTGAGGTCTTTTGGGCCAGTAGTGTGAGGACAGAAGTCTGAGAACACAAGCTAACTTGGGCATCAGGTCGAGGGCAAGGCAGGTACCCCCTGCACATCTGAAGCAATATCTCATGCATTTGAAGTCACGGCGAGGATCAGACGTTGGCTCAGGTTGTAGTTTCTGTGCATGACTGCCCCTTCATGAACGCAGAGGAATCTCAAGGCCATGGAGGTTTTCCCACGTTGGGAGTTGTGGGATTCCCCCTTCATGGATTCCTTCTGCGGGACAATTGAGACCTGTTGGGCAGCTCCAACACATCCCATATGAAATGACTCCAGAGCACTGTTCGAGGATGGATGCCAGGGAAGCCCGCCTCGCATTCCAATTGTCTCCTAGCAACAAGACTGTTGAGATCGGATGGCTCTTGGGAGCAACTGGGGTGGCTGAGTTGAAAAGGACTTTCCTGAGCATGGGGCCTAATGTGTGTTTGTGTCCCTGAGGACCTTGGAATGGGGCGGTGTCACCGGGACTCTGAAGTATTTTCCTAAGATTTTGACATAGGTCCCATGCACAAGTTTCCTCGTGGAGACGAGATATTTTCTGATGGATGCCTCAGGAAACCCCCTATGCTGGTATTGGAATCCAGGATTGTGAGGAGACATGCCTGTAACCAAATGAAATGGATCCGATTATGGCCTAGGGTCCTGTCTGGTTCCATTTCCTTCTCTTGGGACATCCATCTATGGTATGAGTGGAGGTAGATGCTCAGCTGGTGTCATTCCGCTTTTGTTTGTCCCGGGATACCTACACTATAGGGATGGCCTCGGGGACTTTGGAGTTTTCTCCTAATTTGTACGATTTTGGACAATGGAATGGGCAAAATTCCCATGCATGGGTTAGGCACGGTCCTAATGTGTCGCTCCAGGGGCCCCAGCCTCGAGGGTGTGTGGCCCAGGACTTGAGGACAGAAGTCTGAAAACACAGACTCAGCTTGGGTTTGGGGACGTAGGTATGGCAGGCCCAATCTACAAACCATGAGAAGAACTCTTCAGGATATGAAGAAAGTTCGAGTCTGAGGCGTCGCTCAGGCTTTTGTTTCTGGATTTTGTATCAACGATGGCCGTGGAATGTGGGGAGGCCTCATGGGCCATGGACGAATCTTCCTCTCTGTGGATTTGGCCCAGTCCCAATTGTTTTTCGTCAATCTGTGGGATGGGAGGTCTCCTTTCATATTTGTTACCTCAGGTGTCCCAACCAAAGAGGAATTCCAAAGCAGAGCCCTGGGGTAGAGTGAAGGGACAACCCAAATATGGTTAAAAATTGGGGCCTAGGGGAATGACAGGCCAAATATGCTGTCTCTTAATCGAGCCACTGAGAGGCCTGGGTTCAGGCTGAGGGTCACAATGTGTGTTTGTGACCAATGTGGCCCGCGAGCATGGGCGGGGCCTCATGGGCCACACTGTTTTCAACTACACTGAACTTTGGACAACATGCCAATCAAAAGGATTCTTGCCATGGGGAAGGAGTTCTGATTTCTGCATCATTTTCAACCCTGGGCAGTGGTTGGAGATAAGGTCTAGGTTCTGAAGCCTGAAAAGCAATTGGGAAGAGATGACGACCTAAGGCCATGGCTGGTCTGTTGTGCTCAGTGTGCGGTCAGCTGCCTGGGTGTTGGTCAGGAAGTTCGGGCTCATGTTCTGTTAGACAGTGCATTAGTGCCCAGTTTAGACTGTATAATTTGGGTACAGTCGAGTGCCTGTAGGTTGTTCCGCATTTGAGGAGCCTGGGCAGCTCATTAGGCAAGATATTTTTCTAGAGGTCAGGCAGAGTGCTGCATTGTGGGTCCGGAATTGCCAAACTTGAGGGCTTCTGGGCCAAGAGTTGAGGACAGAAGTCTGAGAACACAAGCTAGACTTGGGCTTCAGGCCTAGGGCACGGCAGGTACCCCCTGCACATCTGAAACGATATCTCATGCATCAGAAGTCACGGCGAGGATCAGGCGTTGGCTCTGGTTGGAGATTCTGTACATGACTCCCCCTTCATGAATGGAGCGGAATCTCAAGGCCATGGAGGTTTTGCCACGTTGGGAGTTGTGGGATGCCCCCTTCACGGATTCCTTCTGCGGGACAATTGAGACCTGTTGGGCAGCTCCAAAACATCCCATATGGAATGACTCTAGAGCACCGTTCGAGGATGGATGCCAGGGAAGCCCGCCTCGCATTCCAATTGTCTCCTAGCAACAAGACATTTGAGATCGGATGGCTCTGCGGGAGCAACCGGGGTGGCTGAGTTGAAATGGACTTTCCTGAGCATGGGGCCTAATGTGTGTTTGTGTCCATGAGGACCTTGGAATGGGGCGGTGGCACTGTGAATCTGAAGTATTCTCCTAAGATTTTGACATAGGTCCCATGCACAGTTTCCTCGTGGAGACGAGATTTTTTCTGATGGGTGCCTCAGGAATCCCCCTAAGCTGTTATTGGTATCCAGGATTTTGAGGAGACAGGCCTGTAAACCAAAGCAATGGATCCGATTATGGCCTAGGGTCCTGTCTGGTTCCATCTCCTTCTCTGGGGACATCCATCATGGTCTGAGTGGAGGTAGATGCTCAGCTGGTGTCAGACCCCCCTTGTTTGTCCACAGAAACCTACATATTGGGATGGCCTCGGGGACTTTGGAGGGTTCTCCTAATTTGTACAATTTTGGACAATGGAATGGGCAGAATTCCCATGCACGGGTTAGGCACAGTCCTAATGTGTGGCTCCAGGGTCCCCAGCCTGGAGGGTGTGTGGCCCAGGACTTTGAGGACAGAAGTCTGAAAACAAAGACTCAGCTTAGGTTTGGGGACGTAGGTATGGCAGGCCCAATCTACAAACCATGAGAAGAACTCTTCAGGATATGAAGAAAGAGCGAGTCTGAGGCTCTTGCTCAGGCTTTGGTCTCTGGATTTTGTGTCAACAATGGCCGTGGAATGTGGGGAGGCCTCATGGGCCATGGACGAATCTTCCTCTCTGTGGATTTGGCCCGGTCCCAATTGTTTTTCGTCAATCTTTGGGATGGGAGGTCTCCTTTCAGGTTTGTTACCTCAGGTGTCCCAACCAAAGAGGAAGTCCAAAGCAGAGACCTGGGGAAGAGTGAAGGGACAACCCAAACTATGGTTAAAATTTGGGGCCTAGGGGCATGGCAGGCCCCATATGCTGTTTCTTCATCCAGCCACTGAGAGGCCTTACTTGAGGACTGGGCTCAGGCTGAGGGTCACAATGTGTGTTTGTGACCAATGTGGCCCGCGAGCATGGGCGGGGCCTCATGGGCCACACTGGTTTCAACTACACTGAAGTTTGGACTATATGCCAATCACAAGGTCTCTTGCCATGGGGAAGGAGTTCTGATTTCTGCGTCATTTTCAACCCAGGGCAGTGTTTGGAGATAAGGTCTAGGTTCATAAGCCTGAAAACTGCAGTTGGGAAGATATGATGACCTAAGGCCATGGTGGGTCTGATGTGCTCAGTGTGCGGTCAGCTGCCTGGTTGTTGGTCAGGTGGTTCGGGCTCAGGTTGTGTCACACAGTGCATTTGTGCCCAGGTTAGACTATATAATTTGGGTACAGTCGAGTGCCGTGTAGGTTTGTCCTCATTTGAGGTGACTGGGCAGCTCATTAGGCAAGATATTTTTGTTGGAGGGCAGGCAGAGTGCTGCATTGTGGGTCCGGAATTGCCAAACTCGAGGGCTTCTGGGCCAGTAGTGTGAGGACAGAAGTCTGAGAACACAAGCTAGACTTGGGCTTCAGGCCGAGGGTAAGGCAGGTACCCCCTGCACATCTGAACCAATATCTCATGCATCTGAAGTCAAGGCAAGGATCAGACGTTGGCTCAGGTAGTAGTTTCTATGCATGACTGACCCTTCTTGAACGGAGGAATCTCAAGGCCATGGAGGTTTTGCCACTTTGGGAGTTGTGGGATGCCCCCTTCACGGATTCCTTCTGCGGGAAAATTGAGACCTGTTGGGCAGCTCCAAAACATCCCATATGGAATGACTCCAGAGCACCGTTCGAGGATGGATGCGAGGGAAGCCCACCTCGCATTCCAATTGTCTCCTAGCAACAAGACAGTTGAGATCGGATGGCTCTGCAGAGACACTGGGGTGGCTGAGTAGAAATCGACTTCCTGAGCATGGGGCCTAATATGTGTTTGTGTCCAAGAGGACCTTGGGATGGGGCGGTACCACCGGGACTCTGAAATATTCTCCTAAGTTTTTGACATAGGTCCCATGCACAAGTTTCCTCGTGGAGACGAGATATTTTCTGATGGGTGCCTCAGGAAACCCCCTATGCTGGTATTGGAATCCAGGATTTTGAGGAGACATGCCGGTAAACCAAGCAATGGATCCGATTATGGCCTAGGGTCCTGTCTGGTTCCATTTCCTTCTCTGGGGACATCCATCTATGGTATGAGTGGAGGTAGATGCTCAGCTGGTGTATGACCACCCTTGTTTGTCCACAGAGGCCTACATATTGCAATGGCCTCGGGGAATTTGGAGTGTTCTCCTAATTTGTACAATTTTGGACAATGGAATGGGCAGAATTCCCATGCATGGGGTAGGCACAGTCCTAATGTGTCGCTCCAGGGGCCCAAGCCGGAGGGTGTGTGGCCCAGGACTTTGAGGACAGAAGTCTGAAAACACAAACTCAGCTTAGGTTTGGGGACGTAGGTATGGCAGGCCCAATCTACAAACCATGAGAAGAACTCTTCAGGATATGAAGAAAGAGCGAGTCTGAGGCGCTTGCTCAGGCTTTGGACTCTGGATTTTGTGTCAACGATGGCCGTGGAATGTGGGGAGGCATCATGGGCCATGGACGAATATTCCTCTCTGTGGATTTGGCCCGGTCCCAATTGTTTTTCGTCAATCTTTGGGATGGGAAGTCTCCTTTCAGTTTTGTTACCTCAGGTGTCCCAACCAAAGAGGAATTCCAAAGCAGAGCCCTGGGGAAGAGTGAAGGGACAACCCAAACTATGGTTAAAATTGGGGCCTAGGGGCATGGCAGGCCCCATATGCTGTCTATTCATCCAGCCACTGAGAGGCCTTACTTGAGGACTGGGCTCAGGCTGAGGGTCACAATGTGTGTTTGTGACCAATGTGGCCTGCGAGCATGATCGGGGCCTCATGGGCCACACTGGTTTCAACTACACTGAAGTTTGGACTATATGCCAATCACAAGGTCTCTTGCCATGGGGAAGGAGTTCTGATTTCTGCGTCATTTTCAACCCAGGGCAGTGTTTGGAGATAAGGTCTAGGTTCGTAAGCCTGAAAACTGCAGTTGGGAAGATATGATGACCTAAGGCCATGGTGGGTCTGATGTGCTCAGTGTGCGGTCAGCTGCCTGGTTGTTGGTCAGGTGGTTCGGGCTCAGGTTGTGTCACACAGTGCATTTGTGCCCAGGTTAGACTATATAATTTGGGTACAGTCGAGTGCCGTGTAGGTTTGTCCTCATTTGAGGTGACTGGGCAGCTCATTAGGCAAGATATTTTTGTTGGAGGGCAGGCGGAGTGCTGCATGTGGGTCCGGAATTGCCAAACTTGAGGGCTTCTGGGCCAGTAGTGTGAGGACAGAAGTCTGAGAACACAAGCTAGACTTGGGCTTCAGGCCGAGGGTAAGGCAGGTACCCCCTGCACATCTGAACCAATATCTCATGCATCTGAAGTCAAGGCAAGGATCAGACGTTGGCTCAGGTAGTAGTTTCTATGCATGACTGACCCTTCTTGAACGGAGAAATCTCAAGGCCATGGAGGTTTTGCCACTTTGGGAGTTGTGGGATGACCCCTTCACGGATTCCTTCGCGGGAAAATTGAGACCTGTTGGGCAGCTCCAAAACATCCCATATGGAATGACTCCAGAGCACCGTTCGAGGATGGATGCCAGGGAAGCCCACCTCGCATTCCAATTGTCTCCTAGCAACAAGACAGTTGAGATCCGATGGCTCTGCAGAGACACTGGGGTGGCTGAGTAGAAATCGACTTCCTGAGCATGGGGCCTAATATGTGTTTGTGTCCAAGAGGACCTTGGGATGGGGCGGTACCACCGGGACTCTGAAATATTCTCCTAAGATTTTGACAGAGGTCCCATGCACAAGTTTCCTCGTGGAGACGAGATATTTTCTGATGGGTGCCTCAGGAAACCCCCTATGCTGGTATTGGAATCCAGGATTTTGAGGAGACATGCCTGTAAACCAAGCAATGGATCCGATTATGGCCTAGGGTCCTGTCTGGTTCCATTTCCTTCTCTGGGGACATCCATCTATGGTATGAGTGGAGGTAGATGCTCAGCTGGTGTATGACCACCCTTGTTTGTCCACAGAGGCCTACATATTGCAATGGCCTCGGGGACTTTGGAGTGTTCTCCTAATTTGTACAATTTTGGACAATGGAATGGGCATAATTCCCATGCATGGGGTAGGCACAGTCCTAATGTGTCGCTCCAGGAGCCCAAGCCGGAGGGTGTGTGGCGCAGGACTTTGAGGACAGAAGTCTGAAAACACAAACTCAGCTTAGGTTTGGGGACGTAGGTATGGCAGGCCCAATCTACAAACCATGAGAAGAACTCTTCAGGATATGAAGAAAGAGCGAGTCTGAGGCGCTTGCTCAGGCTTTGGACTCTGGATTTTGTGTCAACGATGGCCGTGGAATGTGGGGAGGCATCATGGGCCATGGACGAATATTCCTCTCTGTGGATTTGGCCCGGTCCCAATTGTTTTTCGTCAATCTTTGGGATGGGAAGTCTCCTTTCAGGTTTGTTACCTCAGGTGTCCCAACCAAAGAGGAATTCCAAAGCAGAGCCCTGGGGAAGAGTGAAGGGACAACCCAAACTATGTTTAAAATTGGGGCCTAGGGGCATGGCAGGCCCCATATGCTGTCTATTAATCCAGCCACTGGGAGGACTTACTTGAGGACTGGGCTCAGGCTGAGGGTCACAATGTTTGTTTGTGAACAATGTGGCCTGCGAGCATGGGCGGGGCCTCATGGGCCACACTGGTTTCAACTACACTGAACTTTGGACAATATGCCAATCACAAGGTCTCTTGCCATGGGGAAGGAGTTCTGATTTCTGCATCATTTTCAACCCTGGGCAGTGGTTGGAGATAAGGTCTAGGTTCGGAAGCCTGAAAACCGCAGTTGGGAAGAGATGATGACCTAAGGCCATGGTGGGTCTGATGTGCTCAGTGTGCGGTCAGCTGCCTGGTTGTTGGTCAGGAGGTTCGGGCTCAGGTTTTGTCAGACAGTGCATTAGTGCCCAGGTTAGACTAAATAATTCGGGTACAGTCGAGTGCCATGTAGGTTGATCCTCATTTGAGGTGTCCGGGCAACTCATTAGGCAAGATATTTTTTTCTAGAGGGCAGGCAGAGTACTGAATTGTGTTTCCGGAATTGCCAAACGTGAGGTCTTCTGGGCCAGTAGTGTGAGGACAGAAGTCTGAGAACACAGGCTAACTTGGGCATCAGGCCGAGGGCAAGGCAGGTACCCCCTGCACATTTGAACCAATATCTCATGCATCTGAAGTCACGGCGAGGATCAGACGTTGGCTCAGGTTGTAGTTTCTGTGCATGACTGCCCCTTCATGAACGGAGAGGAATCTCAAGGCCATGGAGGTTTTCCCACGTTGGGAGTTGTGGGATTCCCCCTTCAAGGATTCCTTCTGCGGGACAATTGAGACCTGTTTGGCAGCTCCAACACATCCCATATGGATTTACTCCAGAGCACCGTTCGAGGATGGATGCCAGGGAAGCCCGCCTCACATTCCAATTGTCTCCTAGCAACAAGACTGTTGAGATCGGATGGCTCTTGGGAGCAACCGGGGTGGCTGAGTTGAAAAGGACTTTCCTGAGCATGGGGCCTAATGTGTGTTTGTGTCCCTGAGGACCTTGGAATGGGGCGGTGTCACCGGGACTCTGAAGTATTTTCCTAAGATTTTGACATAGGTCCCATGCACAAGTTTCCTCGTGGAGACGGGATATTTTCTGATGGGTGCCTCAGGAAACCCCCTATGCTGGTATTGGAATCCATGATTTTGAGGAGACATGCCTGTAAACCAAAGCAATGGATCCGATTATGGCCTAGGGTCCGTCTGGTTCCATCTCCTTTTCTTGGGACATCCATCTATGGTATGAGTGGAAGTAGATGCTCAGCTGGTGTCAGTCCGCTTTTGTTTGTCCACAGAGACCTAGATATTGGGATGGCCTCGGGGACTTTGGAGGGTTCTCCTAATTTGTACAATTTTGGACAATGGAATGGGCAGAATTCCCATGCATGGGGTAGGCACAGTCCTAATGTGTGGCTCCAGGGGCCCCAGCCTGGAGGGTGTGTGGCCCAGGACTAGAGGACAGAAGTCTGAAAAAAAGACTCAGCTTAGGTTTGGGGACGTAGGTATGGCAGGCCCAATCTACAAACCATGAGAAGAAATCTTCAGGATATGAAGAAAGAGCGAGTCTGAGGCATTGCTCAGGCTTTTGTGTCTGGATTTTGTATCAACGATGGCCGTGGAATGTGCGTAGCCTCATGGGCCATTGACGAATCTTCCTCTCTGTGGATTTGGCCCCGTCCCAATTGTTTTTCGTCAATCTGTGGGATGGGAGGTCTCCTTTCAGGTGTGTTACCTCAGGTGTCCCAACCAAAGAGGAATTCCAGAGCAGAGCCCTAGGGAAGAGTGAAGGGACCAACCAAATATGGTTAAAAATTGGGGCCTAGGGGCATGACAGGCCAAATATGCTGTCTCTTAATCGAGCCACTGACAGGCCTGGGTTCAGGCTGATGGTCACAATGTGTGTTTGTGACCAATGTGGCCCGCGAGCATGGGCAGCGCCTCATGGGCCACACTTGTTTCAACTACACTGAAATTTGGACAACATGCCAATCATAAGGATTCTTGACATGGGGAAGGAGTTCTGATTTCTGCATCATTTTCAACCCGGGGCAGTGGTTGGAGATAAGGTCTAGGTTCTGAAGCCTGAAAAGCAATTGGGAAGAGATGACGACCTAAGGCCATGGCAGGTCTGTTGTGCTCAGTGTGCGGTCAGCTGCCTGGATGTTGGTCAGGAAGTTCGGGCTCATGTTGTGTTAGACAGTGCATTAGTGCCCAGTTTAGACTGTATAATTTGGGTACAGTCGAGTGCCTGTAGGTTGTTCCGCATTTGAGGAACCTGGGCAGCTCATTAGGCAAGATATTTTTCTAGAGGTCAGGTAAAGTGCTGCATTGTGGGTCCGGAATTGCCAAACTCGAGGGCTTCTGGGCCAGTAGTGTGAGGACAGAAGTCTGAGAACACAAGCTAGACTTGGGCTTCAGGCCGAGGGTAAGGCAGGTACCCCCTGCACATCTGAACCAATATCTCATGCATCTGAAGTCAAGGCAAGGATCAGACGTTGGCTCAGGTAGTAGTTTCTATGCATGACTGACCCTTCTTGAACGGAGGAATCTCAAGGCCATGGAGGTTTTGCCACTTTGGGAGTTGTGGGATGCCCCCTTCACGGATTCCTTCTGCGGGAAAATTGAGACCTGTTGGGCAGCTCCAAAACATCCCATATGGAATGACTCCAGAGCACCGTTCGAGGATGGATGCGAGGGAAGCCCACCTCGCATTCCAATTGTCTCCTAGCAACAAGACAGTTGAGATCGGATGGCTCTGCAGAGACACTGGGGTGGCTGAGTAGAAATCGACTTCCTGAGCATGGGGCCTAATATGTGTTTGTGTCCAAGAGGACCTTGGGATGGGGCGGTACCACCGGGACTCTGAAATATTCTCCTAAGTTTTTGACATAGGTCCCATGCACAAGTTTCCTCGTGGAGACGAGATATTTTCTGATGGGTGCCTCAGGAAACCCCCTATGCTGGTATTGGAATCCAGGATTTTGAGGAGACATGCCGGTAAACCAAGCAATGGATCCGATTATGGCCTAGGGTCCTGTCTGGTTCCATTTCCTTCTCTGGGGACATCCATCTATGGTATGAGTGGAGGTAGATGCTCAGCTGGTGTATGACCACCCTTGTTTGTCCACAGAGGCCTACATATTGCAATGGCCTCGGGGAATTTGGAGTGTTCTCCTAATTTGTACAATTTTGGACAATGGAATGGGCAGAATTCCCATGCATGGGGTAGGCACAGTCCTAATGTGTCGCTCCAGGGGCCCAAGCCGGAGGGTGTGTGGCCCAGGACTTTGAGGACAGAAGTCTGAAAACACAAACTCAGCTTAGGTTTGGGGACGTAGGTATGGCAGGCCCAATCTACAAACCATGAGAAGAACTCTTCAGGATATGAAGAAAGAGCGAGTCTGAGGCGCTTGCTCAGGCTTTGGACTCTGGATTTTGTGTCAACGATGGCCGTGGAATGTGGGGAGGCATCATGGGCCATGGACGAATATTCCTCTCTGTGGATTTGGCCCGGTCCCAATTGTTTTTCGTCAATCTTTGGGATGGGAAGTCTCCTTTCAGTTTTGTTACCTCAGGTGTCCCAACCAAAGAGGAATTCCAAAGCAGAGCCCTGGGGAAGAGTGAAGGGACAACCCAAACTATGGTTAAAATTGGGGCCTAGGGGCATGGCAGGCCCCATATGCTGTCTATTCATCCAGCCACTGAGAGGCCTTACTTGAGGACTGGGCTCAGGCTGAGGGTCACAATGTGTGTTTGTGACCAATGTGGCCTGCGAGCATGATCGGGGCCTCATGGGCCACACTGGTTTCAACTACACTGAAGTTTGGACTATATGCCAATCACAAGGTCTCTTGCCATGGGGAAGGAGTTCTGATTTCTGCGTCATTTTCAACCCAGGGCAGTGTTTGGAGATAAGGTCTAGGTTCGTAAGCCTGAAAACTGCAGTTGGGAAGATATGATGACCTAAGGCCATGGTGGGTCTGATGTGCTCAGTGTGCGGTCAGCTGCCTGGTTGTTGGTCAGGTGGTTCGGGCTCAGGTTGTGTCACACAGTGCATTTGTGCCCAGGTTAGACTATATAATTTGGGTACAGTCGAGTGCCGTGTAGGTTTGTCCTCATTTGAGGTGACTGGGCAGCTCATTAGGCAAGATATTTTTGTTGGAGGGCAGGCGGAGTGCTGCATGTGGGTCCGGAATTGCCAAACTTGAGGGCTTCTGGGCCAGTAGTGTGAGGACAGAAGTCTGAGAACACAAGCTAGACTTGGGCTTCAGGCCGAGGGTAAGGCAGGTACCCCCTGCACATCTGAACCAATATCTCATGCATCTGAAGTCAAGGCAAGGATCAGACGTTGGCTCAGGTAGTAGTTTCTATGCATGACTGACCCTTCTTGAACGGAGAAATCTCAAGGCCATGGAGGTTTTGCCACTTTGGGAGTTGTGGGATGACCCCTTCACGGATTCCTTCGCGGGAAAATTGAGACCTGTTGGGCAGCTCCAAAACATCCCATATGGAATGACTCCAGAGCACCGTTCGAGGATGGATGCCAGGGAAGCCCACCTCGCATTCCAATTGTCTCCTAGCAACAAGACAGTTGAGATCCGATGGCTCTGCAGAGACACTGGGGTGGCTGAGTAGAAATCGACTTCCTGAGCATGGGGCCTAATATGTGTTTGTGTCCAAGAGGACCTTGGGATGGGGCGGTACCACCGGGACTCTGAAATATTCTCCTAAGATTTTGACAGAGGTCCCATGCACAAGTTTCCTCGTGGAGACGAGATATTTTCTGATGGGTGCCTCAGGAAACCCCCTATGCTGGTATTGGAATCCAGGATTTTGAGGAGACATGCCTGTAAACCAAGCAATGGATCCGATTATGGCCTAGGGTCCTGTCTGGTTCCATTTCCTTCTCTGGGGACATCCATCTATGGTATGAGTGGAGGTAGATGCTCAGCTGGTGTATGACCACCCTTGTTTGTCCACAGAGGCCTACATATTGCAATGGCCTCGGGGACTTTGGAGTGTTCTCCTAATTTGTACAATTTTGGACAATGGAATGGGCATAATTCCCATGCATGGGGTAGGCACAGTCCTAATGTGTCGCTCCAGGAGCCCAAGCCGGAGGGTGTGTGGCGCAGGACTTTGAGGACAGAAGTCTGAAAACACAAACTCAGCTTAGGTTTGGGGACGTAGGTATGGCAGGCCCAATCTACAAACCATGAGAAGAACTCTTCAGGATATGAAGAAAGAGCGAGTCTGAGGCGCTTGCTCAGGCTTTGGACTCTGGATTTTGTGTCAACGATGGCCGTGGAATGTGGGGAGGCATCATGGGCCATGGACGAATATTCCTCTCTGTGGATTTGGCCCGGTCCCAATTGTTTTTCGTCAATCTTTGGGATGGGAAGTCTCCTTTCAGGTTTGTTACCTCAGGTGTCCCAACCAAAGAGGAATTCCAAAGCAGAGCCCTGGGGAAGAGTGAAGGGACAACCCAAACTATGTTTAAAATTGGGGCCTAGGGGCATGGCAGGCCCCATATGCTGTCTATTAATCCAGCCACTGGGAGGACTTACTTGAGGACTGGGCTCAGGCTGAGGGTCACAATGTTTGTTTGTGAACAATGTGGCCTGCGAGCATGGGCGGGGCCTCATGGGCCACACTGGTTTCAACTACACTGAACTTTGGACAATATGCCAATCACAAGGTCTCTTGCCATGGGGAAGGAGTTCTGATTTCTGCATCATTTTCAACCCTGGGCAGTGGTTGGAGATAAGGTCTAGGTTCGGAAGCCTGAAAACCGCAGTTGGGAAGAGATGATGACCTAAGGCCATGGTGGGTCTGATGTGCTCAGTGTGCGGTCAGCTGCCTGGTTGTTGGTCAGGAGGTTCGGGCTCAGGTTTTGTCAGACAGTGCATTAGTGCCCAGGTTAGACTAAATAATTCGGGTACAGTCGAGTGCCATGTAGGTTGATCCTCATTTGAGGTGTCCGGGCAACTCATTAGGCAAGATATTTTTTTCTAGAGGGCAGGCAGAGTACTGAATTGTGTTTCCGGAATTGCCAAACGTGAGGTCTTCTGGGCCAGTAGTGTGAGGACAGAAGTCTGAGAACACAGGCTAACTTGGGCATCAGGCCGAGGGCAAGGCAGGTACCCCCTGCACATTTGAACCAATATCTCATGCATCTGAAGTCACGGCGAGGATCAGACGTTGGCTCAGGTTGTAGTTTCTGTGCATGACTGCCCCTTCATGAACGGAGAGGAATCTCAAGGCCATGGAGGTTTTCCCACGTTGGGAGTTGTGGGATTCCCCCTTCAAGGATTCCTTCTGCGGGACAATTGAGACCTGTTTGGCAGCTCCAACACATCCCATATGGATTTACTCCAGAGCACCGTTCGAGGATGGATGCCAGGGAAGCCCGCCTCACATTCCAATTGTCTCCTAGCAACAAGACTGTTGAGATCGGATGGCTCTTGGGAGCAACCGGGGTGGCTGAGTTGAAAAGGACTTTCCTGAGCATGGGGCCTAATGTGTGTTTGTGTCCCTGAGGACCTTGGAATGGGGCGGTGTCACCGGGACTCTGAAGTATTTTCCTAAGATTTTGACATAGGTCCCATGCACAAGTTTCCTCGTGGAGACGGGATATTTTCTGATGGGTGCCTCAGGAAACCCCCTATGCTGGTATTGGAATCCATGATTTTGAGGAGACATGCCTGTAAACCAAAGCAATGGATCCGATTATGGCCTAGGGTCCGTCTGGTTCCATCTCCTTTTCTTGGGACATCCATCTATGGTATGAGTGGAAGTAGATGCTCAGCTGGTGTCAGTCCGCTTTTGTTTGTCCACAGAGACCTAGATATTGGGATGGCCTCGGGGACTTTGGAGGGTTCTCCTAATTTGTACAATTTTGGACAATGGAATGGGCAGAATTCCCATGCATGGGGTAGGCACAGTCCTAATGTGTGGCTCCAGGGGCCCCAGCCTGGAGGGTGTGTGGCCCAGGACTAGAGGACAGAAGTCTGAAAAAAAGACTCAGCTTAGGTTTGGGGACGTAGGTATGGCAGGCCCAATCTACAAACCATGAGAAGAAATCTTCAGGATATGAAGAAAGAGCGAGTCTGAGGCATTGCTCAGGCTTTTGTGTCTGGATTTTGTATCAACGATGGCCGTGGAATGTGCGTAGCCTCATGGGCCATTGACGAATCTTCCTCTCTGTGGATTTGGCCCCGTCCCAATTGTTTTTCGTCAATCTGTGGGATGGGAGGTCTCCTTTCAGGTGTGTTACCTCAGGTGTCCCAACCAAAGAGGAATTCCAGAGCAGAGCCCTAGGGAAGAGTGAAGGGACCAACCAAATATGGTTAAAAATTGGGGCCTAGGGGCATGACAGGCCAAATATGCTGTCTCTTAATCGAGCCACTGACAGGCCTGGGTTCAGGCTGATGGTCACAATGTGTGTTTGTGACCAATGTGGCCCGCGAGCATGGGCAGCGCCTCATGGGCCACACTTGTTTCAACTACACTGAAATTTGGACAACATGCCAATCATAAGGATTCTTGACATGGGGAAGGAGTTCTGATTTCTGCATCATTTTCAACCCGGGGCAGTGGTTGGAGATAAGGTCTAGGTTCTGAAGCCTGAAAAGCAATTGGGAAGAGATGACGACCTAAGGCCATGGCAGGTCTGTTGTGCTCAGTGTGCGGTCAGCTGCCTGGATGTTGGTCAGGAAGTTCGGGCTCATGTTGTGTTAGACAGTGCATTAGTGCCCAGTTTAGACTGTATAATTTGGGTACAGTCGAGTGCCTGTAGGTTGTTCCGCATTTGAGGAACCTGGGCAGCTCATTAGGCAAGATATTTTTCTAGAGGTCAGGTAAAGTGCTGCATTGTGGGTCCGGAATTGCCAAACTTGAGGGCTTCTGGGCCAGGAGTGTGAGGACAGAAGTCTGAGAACACAAGCTAGACTTGGGCTTCAAGTCGAGGGCACGGCAGGTACCCCCTGCACATCTGAAACGAAATCTCATGCATCTGAAGTCACTGCGAGGATCAGGCGTTGGCTCTGGTTGGAGTTTCTGTGCATGACTCCCCCTTCATGAATGGAGCGGAATATCAAGGCCATGGAGGTTTTCCCAAGTTGGGAGTTGTGGGATGCCCCCTTCAAGGATTCCTTCTGCGGGACCATTGAGACCTGTTGGGCAGCTCCAAAACATCCCATATGGAATGACTCTAGAGGACCGTTCGAGGATGGATGCCAGGGAAGCCCGCCTCGCATTCCAATTACATCCTAGCAACAAGACAGTTGAGATCGGATGGCTCTGCGGGAGCAACCGGGGTGGCTGAGTTGAAATGGACTTTCCTGAGCATGGGGCCTAATGTGTGCTTGTGTCCATGAGGACCTTGGAGGGGGCGGTGTCACTGGGACTCTGAAGTATTCTCCTAAGATTTTGACATAGGTCCCATGCACAAGTTTCCTCGTTGAGATGAGATTTTTTCTGATGGGTGCCTCAGGAAACCCCCTAAGCTGGTATTGGTATCCAGGATTTTGAGGAGACAGGCCTGTAAACCAAAGCAATGGATCCGATTATGGCCTAGGGTCCTGTCTGGTTCCATCTCCTTCTCTGGGGACATCCATCTATGGTCTGAGTGGAGGTAGATGCTCAGCTGGTGTCAGACCCCCCTTGTTTGTCCACAGAAACCTACATATTGGGATGGCCTCGGGGACTTTGGAGGGTTCTCCTAATTTGTACAATTTTGGACAATGGAATGGGCAGAATTCCCATGCACGGGTTAGGCACAGTCCTAATGTGTGGCTCCAGGGGCCCCAGCCTGGAGGGTGTATGGCCCAGGACTTTGAGGACAGAAGTCTGAAAACAAAGACTCAGCTTAGGTTTGGGGACGTAGGTATGGCAGGCCCAATCTACAAACCATGAGAAGAACTCTTCAGGATATGAAGAAAGAGCGAGTCTGAGGCGCTTGCTCAGGCTTTGGTCTCTGGATTTTCTGTCAAAGAAGGCCGTGGATTGTGGGGAGTCCTCATGGGCCATTGACGAATCTTCTTCTCTGTGGATTTGGCCCGGTCCCAATTGTTTTTCGTCAATCTGTGGGATGGGATGTCTCCTTTCAGGTTTGTTACCTCAGGGGTTCCAACCAAAGAGGAATTCCAAAGCAGAGCCCTGGGGAAGAGTGAAGGGACAACCCAAACTATGGTTAAAATTTCGGGAAACGGGCATGGCAGGCCCCATAGGCTGTCTCTTCATCCAGCCACTGAGAGGCCATACTAGCGGACTGGGCTCAGGCTGAGGGTCACAATGTGTGTTTGTGACCAATGTGGACCGTGACCATGGGCAGGGACTTATGGGCCACACTGGTTTCAACTACACTGAACTTTGGACAACATGCCAATCACAAGGTCTGTTGCCATGGGGAAGGAGTGCTGATTTCTGCATCATTTTCAACCCTGGGCAGTGGTTGGAGATAAGGTCTAGGTTCGAAAACCTGAAAACCACAGTTGGGAAGAGATGATGACCTAAGGCCATGGTGGGTCTGATGTGCTCAGTGTGCAGTCAGCTGCCTGGTTGTTGGTCAGGAGGTTCGGGCTCAAGTTGTGTCAGACAGTGCATTAGTGCCCAGGTTAGGCTATATAATTTGGGTACAGTCGAGTGCCGTGTATGTTGATCCTCATTTGAGGTGACTGGTCAGCTGAATAGGCTAGATATTTTTTCTAGAGGGCAGGCAGAGTGCTGCATTGTGGGTCCAGAATTACCAAACTTGAGGGCTTCTGGGCTAGTAGTGTGAGGACAGAAGTCTGAGAACACAAGCTAGACTTGGGCTTCAGGCCGAGGGCAAGGCAGGTACCCCCTGCACATCTGAACCAATATCTCATGCATCTGAAGTCACGGAGAGGATCAGACGTTGGCTCAGGTTGTAATTTCTGTGCATGACTGCCCCTTCATGAACGGAGAAGAATTTCAAGGCCAAGGAGGTTTTCACACGTGGGAGTTGTGGGTTGCCCCCTTCAAGGATTCCTTCTGCGGCACAATTGAGACCTGTTGTGCAGCTTAAAAACTATCCATATGGAATGACTCCAGAGCACCGTTCGAGGATGAATGCCAGGGAAGCCCGCCTCGCATTCCAATTGTCTCCTAGCAACAAGACTGTTGAGATCGGATGGCTCTTGGGAGCAACCAGGGTGGCTGAGTTGAAAAGGACTTTCCTGAGCATGGGGCCTAATGTGTGTTTGTGTCCATGAGGACCTTGGAATGGGGCGGTGTCACCTGGACTCTGAAGTATTTTCCTAAAATTTTGACATAGGTCCCATGCACAAGTTTCCTCGTGGAGACGAGATATTTTCTGATGGGTGCCTCAGGAAACCCCCTATGCTGGTATTGGAACCCAGGATTTTGAGGAGACATGCCTTTAAACCAAAGCAATGGATCTGATTATCCCTAGGGTCCTGTCTGGTACCATCTCCTTCTCTGGGGACTTCCATCTATGCTATGAGTGGACGTAGATGCTCAGCTGGTGTCAGACCGGCTTTGTTATCCACTGAGACCTAAATATTGGTATGGCCTCGGGGACATTGGAGGGTTCTCCTAATTTGTACAATTTTTGACAATGGAATGGGCAGAATTCCCATGCATGGTGTAGGCACAGTCCTAATGTGTGGCTCCTGGGGCGCCAGCCTGGAGTGTGTGTAGCCCAGGAATTGAGGACAGAAGTCTGAAAACACAAACTAGCTTAGTTTTGGGGACGTAGGTATGGCAGGCCCAATCTACAAACCATGAGAAGAACCTTTCAGGATATTTAGAAAGAGCGAGTCTGAGGCTCTTGCTCAGGCTTTGGTCTCTGGATTTTGTGTCAACAATGGCCGTGGAATGTGGGGAGGCCTCATGGGCCATGGACGAATCTTCCTCTCTGTGGATTTGGCCCGGTCCCATTTGTTTTTCGTCAATCTTTGGGATGGGAGGTCTCCTTTCAGGTTTGTTACCTCAGGTGTCCCAACCAAAGAGGAATTCCAAAGCAGAGACCTGGGGAAGAGTGAAGGGACAACCCAAACTATGGTTAAAATTTGGGGCCTAGGGGCATGGCAGGCCCCATATGCTGTCTCTTCATTCAGCCACTGGGAGGACTTACTTGAGGACTGGGCTCAGGCTGAGGGTCACAATGTTTGTTTGTGAACAATGTGGCCTGCGAGCATGGGCGGGGCCTCATGGGCCACACTGGTTTCAACTACACTGAACTTTGGACAATATGCCAATCACAAGGTCTCTTGCCATGGGGAAGGAGTTCTGATTTCTGCATCATTTTCAACCCTGGGCAGTGGTTGGAGATAAGGTCTAGGTTCGGAAGCCTGAAAACCGCAGTTGGGAAGAGATGATGACCTAAGGCCATGGTGGGTCTGATGTGCTCAGTGTGCGGTCAGCTGCCTGGTTGTTGGTCAGGAGGTTCGGGCTCAGGTTTTGTCAGACAGTGCATTAGTGCCCAGGTTAGACTATATAATTCGGGTACAGTCGAGTGCCATTAGGTTGATCCTCATTTGAGGTGTCCGGGCAGCTCATTAGGCAAGATATTTTTTTCTAGAGGGCAGGCAGAGTACTTAATTGTGTTTCCGGAATTGCCAAACGTGAGGTTCTCTGGGCCAGTAGTGTGAGGACAGAAGTCTGAGAACACAAGCTAACTTGGGCATCAGGCCGAGGGCAAGGCAGGTACCACCTGCACATCTGAACCAATATCTCATGCATCTGAAGTCATGGCGAGGATCAGACGTTGGCTCTGGTTGTAGTTTCTGTGCATGACTGCCCCTTCATGAACGGAGAGGAATCTCAAGGCCATGGAGGTTTTCCCACGTTGGGAGTTGTGGGATTCCCCCTTCAAGGATTCCTTCTGCGGCACAATTGAGACCTGTTGGGCAGCTCCAAAACATCCCATATGGAATGACTCCAGAGCACCGTGCGAGGATGGATGCCAGGGAAGCCCACCTCGCATTCCAATTGTTTCCTAGCAACAAGACAGTGGAGATCGGATAGTTCTGCGGGAGCAACCGGGGTGGCTGAGTTGAAATGGACTTTCCTGAGCATGGGGCCTAATATGTGTTTTTGTACTCGAGTACCTTGAATGGGGCGGTGGCACCGGGACACTGAAGTATTATCCTAAGATTTTGACATAGGTCCCATGCACAAGTTACCTCGTGGAGACGAGATTTTTTCTGATGGGTGCCTCAGGAAACCCCCTATGCTTGTATTGGAATCCAGGATTTTGAGGAGACCTGCCTGTAAACCAAAGCAATGGATCTGATTATATCCAAGGATCCTGTCTGATACCATATCCTTCTCTGGGGACATCCATCTATGGTATGAGTGGAGGTAGATTCTCAGCAGGTGTCAGACCGCCCTTGTTTGTCCACAGAGACCTACATATTGGGATGGCCTCGGGGACTTTGGAGTGTTATCCTAATTTGTACAATTTTGGACAATGGAATGGGCAGAATTCCCATGCATGGGGTAGGCACAGTCCTAATGTGTGGCTCCAGGGGCCCCAGCCTTGAGGGTGTGTGGCACAGGACTTTGAGGACAGAAGTCTAAAAACACAAACGCAGCTTAGGTTTGGGGACGTAGGTATGGCAGGCCCAATCTACAAACTAGGAGAAGAACTCTTCAGGATATGAAGAAAGAGCGAGTCTGAGGCGCTTGCTCAGGCTTTGGTCTCTGGATTTTGTGTCAACGATGGCCGTGGAATGAGGGGAGGCCTCATGGGCCATGGACGAATCTTCCTCTCTGTGGATTTGGCCCAGTCCCAATTGTTTTTCGTCAATCTGTGGGATGGGAGGTCTCCTTTCAGGTTTGTTACCTCAGGTGTCCCAACCAAAGAGGAATTCCAAAGCAGAGCCCTGGCAAGAGTGAAGGGACAACCCAAACTCTGGTTAAAATTTGGGGCCTAGGGGCATGGAAGGCCCCATATGCTGTCTCTTCATCCAGCCACTGAGAGGCTTTACTTGAGGACTGGGTTCAGGCTGAGGGTCACAATGTGTGTTTGTGACCAATGTGGCTCGCGAGCATGGGCGGGGCTTCATGGGCCACACTGGTTTCAAGTACACTGAACTTTGGACAACATGCCAATCACAAGGTCTCTTGCCATGGGGAAGGGGTCGTGATTTCTGCATCATTTTCAACCCTGGGCAATGGTTGGAGATAAGCTCTAGGTTCGGAAGCCTGAAAACCGCAGTTGGGAGGAGAAGATGACCTAAGGCCATGGTGGGTCTGATGTGCTCAGTGTGCGGTCAGCTGCCTGGTTGTCGGTCAGGAGGTTCGGGCTCAGTTTGTGTTAGACAGTGCTAGTGCCCAGGTTAGAATATATAATTT
Organism: Mustela nivalis; assembly: GCF_964662115.1. Classification (NCBI taxonomy): domain Eukaryota; kingdom Metazoa; phylum Chordata; class Mammalia; order Carnivora; family Mustelidae; genus Mustela; species Mustela nivalis. Next base: position 34,037 of record NW_028134627.1, on the reverse strand, counting down.
GGGTACAGTCGAGTGCCCTGTAGGTTGATCCTCATTTGAGGTGCCTGGGCAGCTCATTAGGCTAGATATTTTTTCTAGAGGGCAGGCACAGTGCTTCATTGTGGGTCGCGAATTGCCAAACTTGAGGGCTTCTGGGCCAATAGTGTGAGGACAGAAATCTGAGAAGACAAGCTAGACTTGGGCTTCAGGCCGAGGGCAAGGCAGGTACCCCCTGCACATCTGAACCAATATCTCATGCATCTGAAGTCACGGTGAGGATCAGACGTTGGCTCAGGTTGTAGTTTCTGTGCATGCCTGCCCCTTCATGAACGGAGAGGAATCTCAAGGCCATGGAGGTTTTCCCACGTTGGGAGTTGTGGGATGCCCCCTTCAAGGATTCCTTCTGCGGCACAATTGAGACCTGTTGGGCAGCACCACCACATCCCTTATGGAATGACTCCAGAGCACCGTGCGATGATGGATGCCAGGGAAGCCCGCCTCGCATTCCAATTGTCTCCTAGCTACAAGACAGTTGAGATCGGATGGCTCTGCGGGAGCAACCGGGTTGGCTGAGTTGAAATGGACTTTCCTGAGCATGGGCCTAATGTGTGTTTGTGTCAATGAGGACCTTGGAATGGGGCGGTGGCACCAGGACTCCGAAGTATTCTCCTAAGATTTTGACATAGGTCCCATGCACAAGTTTTTCGTGGAGACGAGATTTTTTCTGATGGGTGCCTCAGGAAACCCCCTATGCTGGCATTGGAATCCAGGATTTTGAGGAGACATGCCTTTAAACCAAAGCAATGGATCCGATTATGGCCTACGGTCCTGTCTGGTACTATATCCTTTTCTTGGTACATCCATCTATGGTATGAGTGGAGGTAGATGCTAAGCTGGTGTCAGTCCGCCTTTGTTTGTCCACAGAGACCTAGATATTGGGATGGCCTCGGGGACTTTGGAGGGTTCTCCTAATTTGTACAATTTTGGACAATGGAAGGGGCAGAATTCCCATGCATGGTGTAGACACAGTCCTAATGTGTGGCTCCAGGGGCCTCAGCCTGGAGGGTGTGTGGCCCAGGACTTTGAGGACAGAAGTCTGAAAACAGACTCAGCTTAGGTTTGGGGACGTAGGTATGGCAGGCCCAATCTACAAACCATGAGAAGAACTCTTCAGGATATGGAGAAAGAGCGAGTCTGAGGCTCTTGCTCAGGCTTTGGTCTGGATTTTGTGTCAACGATGGCCGTGGAATGTGGGGAGACCTCATGGGACATGGACGAATCTACCTCTCTGTGGATTTGGACTGGTCCCAATTGTTTTTCGTCAATCTGTGGGATGGGAGGTCTCCTTTCAGGTTTGTTACCTCAGGTGTCCCAACCAAAGAGGAATTCCAAAGCAGAGCCCTGGGAAAGAGTGAAGGGACAACCCAAACTATGGTTAAAATTTGGGGCCTAGGGGCATGGCAGGCCCCATATGCTGTCTCTTCATCCAGCCACTGAGAGGCCTTACTTGAGGTCTGGGCTCAGGCTGAGGGTTACAATGTGTGTTTGTGACCAATGTAGCTCACGAGCATGGGCGGGGCCTCATGGGAAACACTGGTTTCATCTACACTGAACTTTGGACAACATGCCATTCACAAGATCTCTTGCCATGGTGAAGGAGTTCTGATTTCTGCATCATTTTCAACCCTGGGCAGTGATTGGAGATAAGGTCTAGGATCGGAAGCCTGAAACCGCAGTTGGGAAGAGATGATGACCTAAGGCCATGGTGGGTCTGATGTGCTCAGTGTGCGGTCAGCTGCCTGGTTGTTGGTCAGGAGGTTCGGGCTCAGGTTGTGTCAGACAGTGCATTTGTGCCCAGGTTAGACTATATAATTTGGGTACAGTCTAGTGCCTGTAGGTTGATCCTCATTTGAGGTGCCTGGGCAGCTCATTAGGCAAGATATTTTTTCTAGAGGGCAGGCACAGTGCTGCATTGTGGGTCGGGAATTGCCAAACTTGAGGGCTTCTGTGCCAGTAGTGTGAGGACAGAAGTTTGAGAACACAAGCTAGACTTGGGCTTCAGGCCGAGGGCAAGGCAGGTACCCCCTGCCCATCTGAACCAATATCTCATGCATCTGAAGTCACGGAGAGGATCAGACGTTGGCTCAGGTTGTAGTTTCTGTGCATGACTGCCCCTTCATGAACGGAGAGGAATCTCAAGGCCATGGAGGTTTTCCCACGTTGGGAGTTGTGGGATGCCCCCTTCAAGGATTCCTTCTGCGGCACAATTGAGACCTGTTGGGCAGCACCACCACATCCCTTATGGAATGACTCCAGAGCACCGTGCCAGGATGGATGCCAGGGAAGCCCGCCTCGCATTCCAATTGTCTCCTAGCTACAAGACAGTTGAGATCGGATGGCTCTGTGGGAGCAACCGGGGTGACTGAGTTGAAATGGACTTTCCTGAGCATGGGCCTATTGTGTGTTTGTGTCCATGAGGACCTTGAATGGGGCGGTGGCACCAGGACTCTGAAGTATTCTCCTAAGATTTTGACATAGGTCCCATGCACAAGTTTTTCGTGGAGACAAGATTTTTTCTGATGGGTGCCTCAGGAAACCCCCTATGCTGGTATTGGAATCCAGGACTTTGAGGAGGCATGCCTGTAAACAAAAGCAATGGATCCGATTATGGCCTAGGGTCCTGTCTGGTACCATATCCTTCTCTTGGGACATCCATCTATGGTATGAGTGGAGTTAGATGCTAAGCTGGTGTCAGTCCGCCTTTGTCTGTCCACAGAGACCTAGATATTGGGATGGCCTCGGGGACTTTGGAGGGTTCTCCTAATTTGTACAATTTTGGACAATGTAAGGGGCGGAATTCCCATGCATGGGGTAGACACAGTCCTAATTGTGGCTCCAAGGGCCTCAGTCTGGAGGGTGTGTGGCCCAGGACTTTGAGGACAGAAGTCGGAAAACACAAACTCAGCTTAGGTTTGGGGACGTAGGTATGGCAGGCACAATCTACAAACCATGAGAAGAACTCTTCAGGATATGAAGAAAGAGCGAGTCTGAGGCGCTTGCTCAGGCTTTGGTCTCTGGATTTTGTGTCAAGGAATGCCGTGGAATGTGGGGAGACCTCATGGGACATGGACGAATCTTCCTCTCTGTGGATTTGGATCGGTCCAAATTGTTTTTCGTCAATCTGTGGGATGGGAGGTCTCCTTTCAGGTTTGTTACCTCAGGTGTCCCAACCAAAGAGGAATTCCAAAGCAGAGCCCTGGGGAAGAGTAAAGGGACAACCCAAACTATGGTTAAATTTTGGGGCCTAGGGGCATGGCAGGCCCCATATGCTGTCTCTTCATCCAGCCACTGAGAAGCCTTACTTGAGGACTGGGCTCAGGCTGAGGGTCACAATGTGCGTTTGTGACCTATGTAGCTCACGAGCATGGGAGGGGCCTCATGGGCCACACTGGTTTCATCTACACTGAACTTAGGAAAACATGCCATTCACAAGGTCTCTTGCTATGGTGAAGGAGTTCTGATTTCTGCATCATTTTCAACCCAGGGCAGTGGTTTGAGATAAAGTTAAAATCGGAAACTGAAAATCGCAGTTGGGACGAGATGATGACCTAAGGCCATGGTGGGTCTGATGTGCTCAGTGTGCGGTCAGCTGCCTGGTTGTTGATCAGGAGGTTCGGGCTCAGGTTGTGTCAGACAGTGCATTAGTGCCCAGGTTAGACTATATAATTTGGATACAGTCGATTGCCTTGTAGGTTGATCCTTATTTGAGGTGCCCGAGAAGTTCCTTAGGCAAGATATTTTTTCTAGAGGGCAGGCACAGTGCTGCATTGTGGGTCCGGAATTGCCAAACTTTTGGGCTTCTGGGCCAGTAGTGTGAAGACAGAAGTCTGAGACCACAAGCTAGACTTGGGCTTCAGGAAGAGGGCAAGGCAGGTACCCCCTGCACATCTGAACCAATATCTCATGCATCTGAAGTCACGGCGAGGATCAGACGTTGGCTCAGGTTGTAGTTTCTGTGCATGACTGCCCCTTCATGAATGGAGAGGAATCTCAAGGCCATGGAGGTTTTCCCACGTTGGGAGTTGTGGGATGCCCCCTTCAAGGATTCCTTCTATGGGACAATTGAGACCGTTTAGGCAGCTCCAAAACATCCCATATGGAATGACTCCAGAGCACCGTTCGAGCATGGATTCCAGGGAAGCCTGCCTTGCATTCCAATTGTCTCCTAGCAACAAGACAGTTGAGATCTGATGGCTCTGCCGGAGCAACCAGGGTGGCTGAGTTGAAATGGACTTTCCTGAGGATGGGTCCTAATGTTTTTTTGTGTCCATGAGGGCCTTGGAATGGGGTGGTGGCACCGGACCCTGAAGTACTCTCCTAAGCTTTGGACATGGCTCCCATGCACAGGTTTCCTTGTGGAGACGAGATGAGTTCTGATGGGTGCCTCAGGAAAACCCCTATGCTCGTATTGGAATCAGGCTTTTGAGGACACATGCCTGTAACACAAAGCAATGGATCCTATTATGGCCTAGGGTCCTGTCTGGTTCAATCTTCTTCTCTGGGGACATCCATCTATGGTATGAGTGGAGGTCGATTATCAGCTGGTGTCAGACAGCCCTTCTTTGTTCCGGGCGACCTACACTATTGGGATGACCTCAGGGACTTTGGAGGTTTCTCCGAATTTGTACGATTTTGGACCATGGAATGGGCAGAATTCCCATGGATTGGTAGGCACAGTCCTAATGTGTGGCTCCAGGGGCCCAGCCTGGAGGGTGTGTGGCCCAAGACTTTGAGGACAGAAGTCTGAAAACACAAACTCAGCTTAGGTTTGGGGATGTAGGTATGGCAGTCCCGATCTACAAGCCATAAGAAGAACTCTTCAGGATATGAAGAAAGTGCGATTCTGAGGCGCTTGCTCAGTCTTTTGTCTCTGGATATTGTATCAGCGATGGCCGTGGAATATCGGGGAGGCCTCATGGGCCATGGACGAATCTTCCTCTCTGAGGATTTGACCCGATTCCCAATTGTTTTTGGTCAATCTGTGGGATGGGAGGTCTCCTTTCAGTTTTGTTACCTCAGGTGTCCCACCAAAAGAGGAATTCCAAAGCAAAGCCGTGGGGAAGACTGAAGGGACACCCGAACTTTGGTTAAAAATTGGGGCCTAGGGGCATGGCAAGCCCAATATGCTATCTCTTCATCCAGCCACTGAGTGGCCTTACTTGAGGACTGGGCTCAGCCTGAGGGTCACAATGTGTGTTTGTGACCAATGTGGCCCGCGAGCATGGGCGGGGCCTCATGGGCCACACTGGTTTCAACTACTCTGAATGTTGGACAACATGCCAACCACAAGGTTTCTTGCCATGGGGAAGGAGTTCTGATTTCTGCATCACCTTCAACCCCGGGCAGTGATTGGAGATAAGGTCTAGGTTCTGAAACCTGAAAACCGAGGTTGGAAAGAGATGACGACCTAAGGCCATGGCGGCTCGAAGTGCTCAGTGTGCGGCCAGCTGTCTGGGAGTGGCCAGGGGGTCCAGGCTCAGGCTGTGTCAGAAAGGGCATTAGTGCCCTGGTCAGCCTATGTATTTGGGGTACAGCCAAGGTCGGTGCAGGTTGATCCTCATTTGGGGTTACTGGGCAGCCCAGAGGACAATGTTTTTCTTCTGGAGGGCAGGCAGAGTGCTGCATTGTAGTTCTGGATTGCCAAACTGGAGGGCTTGTGGGCCAGTAGTCTGACGACAAAAGTCTGAGAACACAAGCTAGGCTTAGGTTTCTGGGTGAGGCCATGGCAGGCACAATCTACAGACCTGAATCGAGATCTCGTGCATCTGAAGTCAGGGCAAGGATAAGACGATCACTCAGGTTGGAGTTTCTGTACCTGATGGCCCCTTCATGAATGGGGGGGCATCACGAGGCCATGGGGGTTTTCCCACGATGGGAGTTGTGAGAAGCTCCAAAGTGCAGAGAGTCTTCTGCAGGACAATTGAGACCTGTTGTTTGGCTCCAGGCCAATGATTCTGAGCAGAGTTCTAAGGATGGATGGCTGGGTAGCCCACCTCGCATTCCAATTGTCTTCTAGCAACAAGACAGGTTAGATCTCCTGGATCTGTCGGGAGCAACCGAGGACGTTGAGTTGAAATGGACACCCCTGGGGATGGGTCACAATGTGCTTTTGTGTCTACGGAGACCTTGGAATGAAGCGGTGGCACTGGGGCCCTAAAGGGTTCTCCTAAACAGACGCTTTGACACAGCTCCAACGTGCAAGCTTCCCATGTGTAGATGAGATGTTTTCTGATGGGTGAGTCAAGAAACAGCTATATGCTGCTTTTGAAATCCAGGCCTCTGAGGAGAGATGCCTGGAAACCAAAGCAATGGATCTGATTAGTGCCTAGGGTCCTGTTCTTTCCTTTTTACCTCTGGTGACATCTGTCTATGGGTCTGAGTGCACGTAGGTGCTTAGTTGTGCTCAGATTGCCCCTGTTTTTCCTGGGAAGCCACCACTATTGAGATGGATCAGGGACTTTGGAGGTTTATCCTATTAGAAGGTTGTGGCCATTGGAATGGGCACACACATTTCCCTTGGAGATGGCAAGTACAGTCCTCAGGTTTGGCTCCAGGGGCCTGAGCCTGTTTGTTGTGTAGGTCAGGGCTGTTGGGACAGTTGTCTGAAAACACAAACTAGGCTTATGTTTTGGGTCATAGGTATGGAAGGACTGATCTATGGACCATGAGGAGAACTCTTCGGGATTTGAAAGAAGGGCGAGTGTGAGGCTCCTGATCAAGTTTTTGTCTCTGGATATCGTGTCACTCATGGTCGTGGAATTTATGGTGACTTCATGGGAAATGGACGAGTCTTACTCTCTGGTGGTTTGACCCCGTCCAAAGAGTTTGGGGTCATTCTGTGGGATGGATGAAGTCCGTTTTTTGTTGTTGTTGTTGTTGTTTTCTTTTTTAACATCAGGTGTCCCACCAAATGAGGGATTCCAGAGTAGAGCCCTGGGAAGGGATGACTGGACAATCAGAAATCTGGTTAAAAATTGGGGCCTAGGGACATGTCAAGCCCATTATGACATCTAATGGTCCAGCCACTGAGAGGACTTACTAGAGGACAGGACTCATGCTGAGGGTCACAATGCGTGTGTATGCCCTCGTCGCACTCAAGAATGGGCGGGGCCTCAGGGTGAATGCTGGTTTCTCCTACACTGAACGTTGGACAACGTGCCAACCACAAGTGTTCTTGCCATGTGTTAAGAGGAGTTCTGATTTCTGCATTTCTCTCACCCCTGGGCAGTGATTGGAGATAAGGTCTCGGTTCTGAAGCCTGAAAACTGAGGAAGGGAAGAGATGATGACCTAAGGCCATGGCGGGTTTTATGTGCTCAGTGTGCGGTCAGCTTTCTGGGTGATGGTCAGGAGGTCCGGGCTCACGTTGTGTTCGACAGTGCATTTATGCCCAGGTTAGACTGTATAATTTGGGTAAAGTCGAGTGCTGTGTAGGTTGATCCTCATTTAAGGTGCCTAGGCAGCCCATGAGGCAATAATTTTTTTTCTAGAGGGCAGGCAGGGTGCTGCATTGTGGGTCCGGAATTGCCATACTTGAGGGCTTCTGGGCCAGGAGTGTGAGGACGGAAATCTGAGTGACAAGCTAGATTGGGTATCAGGGGGAGGGCACGGAAGGTAACCCCTGCAGATCTGAACCAATATCTCATGCATCTGAAGTCAGGGCGAGGATCAGACGTTGGCTCAGGTTGGAGTTTCTGTGCATGAAGGCCGCTTCATGAAGTGAGCGGAATCTCGAGGCCATTGAGGATTTCCCACGTTGGGAGTTGTGGGATGCCCCCTTCAAGGATTCCTTCTGCGGGACAATTGAGACCTGTTGGACTGCTCCAGGACATCCCATATGGAATGACTCCAGAGCACCGTTCGCGGTTGGTTGCCTGGGAAGCACGCCTCGCATTCCAATTGTCTCCTAGCAACAAGACAGTTTAGATCTGATGGCTCTGCGGGAGCAACCGGGTTGGCTGAGTTGAAATGGACTTTCCTGAGGATGGGTCCTAATGTTTTTTTGTGTCCATGAGGGCCTTGGAATGGGGCGGTGGCAACGGGACCCTGAAGTACTCTGCTAAGCTTTGGACATGGCACCCATGCACAGGTTTCCTTGTGGAGACGAGATGAGTTCTGATGGGTGCCTCAGGAAAACCCCTATGCTCGTATTGGAATCAGGCTTTTGAGGACACATGCCTGTAACCCAAAGCAATGGATCCTATTATGGCCTAGGGTCCTGTCTGGTTCAATCTTCTTCTCTGGGGACATCCATCTATGGTATGAGTGGAGGTCGATTATCAGCTGGTGTCAGACAGCCTTGTTTGTTCCGGGCGACCTACAGTATTGGGATGGCCTCAGGGAATTTGGAGGTTTCTCCTAATTTGTACGATTTTGGACCATGGAATGGGCAGAATTCCCATGGATTGGTAGGCACATTCCTAATGTGTGGCTCCAGGGGCCCAGCCTGAAGGGTGTGTGACCCAGGACTTTGAGGACAGAAGTCTGAAAACATAAACTCAGCTTAGGTTTGGGGACGTAGGTATGGCAGTCCCGATCTACAAGCCATAAGAAGAACTCTTCAGGATATGAAGAAAGTGCGAGTCTGAGGCGCTTGCTCAGGCTTTTGTCTCTGGATTTTGTATCAGCGATTGCCGTGGAATGTCGGGGAAGCCTCATGGGCCATGGACGAATCTTCCTCTCTGAGGATTTGGCCAGATTCCCAATTGCTTTTCGTCAATCTGTGGGATGGGAGGTCTCCTTTCAGTTTTGTTACCTCAGGTGTCCCACCAAAAGAGGAATTCCAAAGCAAAGCCGTGGGGAAGACTGAAGGGACAACCCGAACTATGGTTAAAAATTGGGGCCTAGGGGCATGGCAAGCCCAATATGCTATCTCTTCATCCAGCCACTGAGTGGCCTTACTTGACGACTGGGCTCAGCCTGAGAGTCACAATGTGTTTTTGTGACCAATGTGGCCCGCTAGCATGGGCGGGGCCTCATGGGCCACACTGGTTTCAACTACTCTGAACGTTGGGCAGCATGCCAACCACAAGGTTTCTTGCCATGGGGAAGGAGTTCTGATTTCTGCATCACCTTCAACCCTGGTCAGTGATAGGAGATAAGGTCTAGGTTCTGAAACCTGAAAACCGAGGTTGGGAAGAGATGACGACCTAAGGCCATGGCGGCTCGATGTGCTCAGTGTGCGGCCAGCTGTCTGGGCCTGGCCAGGGGGTCCAGGCTCAGGGTGTGTCAGAAAGGACATTAGTGCCCTGGTCAGCCTATGTATTTGGGGTACAGCCAAGGTCGGTGCAGGTTGATCCTCATTTGGGGTTACTGGGCAGCCCAGAGGACAATGTTTTTCTTCTGGAGGGCAGGCAGAGTGCTGCATTGTAGTTCTGGATTGCCAAACTGGAGGGCTTGTGGGCCAGTAGTCTGACGACCTAAGTCTGAGAACACAAGCTAGGCTTAGGTTTCTGGGTGAGGCCATGGTAGGCACAATCAACAGACCTGAATCGAGATCTCGTGCATCTGAAGACAGGTCGAGGATCAGACGATCACTCAGGTTGGAGTTTCTGTCCCTGAAGGCCCGTTCATGAATGGGGGGGCATCACGAGGCCATGGGGGTTTTCCCTTGATGGGAGTTGGGAGAAGCTCCAAAGTGCCGAGAGTCTTCTGCAGGACAATTGAGACCTGTTGTTTGGCTCCAGGCCAATGATTCTGAGCAGGGTTCTAAGGATGGATGGCTGGGTAGCCCACCTCGCATTCCAATTGTCTCCTAGCAACAAGACAGGTTAGATCTCCTGGATCTGTGGGGAGCAACCGAGGACGTTGAGTTGAAATGGACACCCCTGGGGATGGGTCCTAATATGCTTTTGTGTCTATGGAGACCTTAGAATGAAGCGGTGTCACTGGGGCCCTAAAGGGTTCTCCTAAACAGAGGCTTTGACACAGCTCCAACGTGCAAGCTTCCCATGTGTAGATGAGATGTTTTCTGATGGGTGAGTCAAGAAACAGCTATATGCTGCTTTTGAAATCCAGGCCTCTGAGGAGAGATGCCTGGAAACCAAAGCAATGGATCTGATTAGTGCCTAGGGCCTGTTCTTTCCTTTTTACCTCTGGGGACATCTGTCTATGGGTCTGAGTGCACTTAGGTACTCAGTTGGGCTCAGATTGTCCCTGGATCAGGGACTTTTGAGGTTTATCCTATTAGGAGGGTTGAGGCCATTGGAATGGGCACACACAATTCCCTTGGAGAGGGCAAGTACAGTCCTTAGGTTTGGCTTCAGGGGCCTGAGCCTGTAGGTTGTGTAGGCTAGGGCTGTTTGGACAGTTGTCTGAAAACACAAACTAGGCTTATGTTTCGGGTCATAGGTATGGAAGGACTGATCTACATACCATGAGGAGAACTCTTCGGGATTTGAAGGAAGGGCGATTGTGAGGCTCCTGCTCACGTTTTTGTCTCTGGATATCGTGTCGTGGAATTTCTGGAGACTTTATGGGAAATGGACGAGTCTTACTCTCTGGCGGTTTGGCACCGTCCAAAGAGTTTGGGGTCATTCTGTGGGCTGGATGAAGTCCGTTTGTTGTTGTTGTTGTTGTTGTTTTCTTTTTTAACCTCAGGTGTCCTACCAAATGAGGGATTCCAGAGTAGAGCCCTGGTAAGGGGCGACTGGACAATCAGAAATCTGGTTAAAAATTGGGACCTAAGGACATGTCAAGCCCATTATGACATCTAATGGTCCAGCCACTGAGAGGACTTACTAGAGGACAGGACTCATGCTGAGGGTCACAATGCGTGTGTATGCCCTCGTCGCACTCAAGAATGGGCGGGGCCTCAGGGTGAATGCTGTTTTCTCCTACACTGATCGTTGGACAATGTGCCAACCACAAGGGTTCTTGCCATGGGTTAGGAGGAGTTCTGATTTCTGCATCACACTCACCCCTGGGCAGTGATTGGAGATAAGGTCTCGGTTCTGAAGCCTGAAAACTGAGGTAGGGAAGAGATGATGACATAAGGCCATGGCGGGTTTTATGTGCTCATTGTGCGGTCAGCTTTCTGAGTGTTGGTCAGGAGCTCCGGGCTCAGGTTGTGTTCGACAGTGCATTAGTGCCCAGGTTAGACTATATAATTTCGGTAAAGTCGAGTGCTGTGTAGGTTGATCCTCATTTAAGGTGCCTGGGCAGCTCATGAGGCAATAATTTTTTTTCTAGAGGGAAGGCAGGGTGCTGCATTGTGGGTCCGGAATTGCCATACTTGAGGGCTTCGGGGCCAGGATTGTGAGGACGGAATTCTGAGAAGACAAGCTAGACTTGGGTATCAGGGCGAGGGCACGGCAGGTACCCCCTGCAGATCTGAACCAATATCTCATGCATCTGAAGTCAGGGCGAGGATCAGACGTTGGCTCAGGTTGGAGTTTCTGTGCATGACGGCCGCTTCATGAAGGGAGCGGAATCTCGAGGCCATTGAGGTTTTCCCACGTTGGGATTTGTGGGATGCCCCCTTCAAGGATTCTTTCTGCGGGACAATTGAGACCTGTTGGACTGCTCCAGGACATCCCATATTGAATGACTCCAGAGCACCGTTCGCGGTTGGTTGCCTGGGAAGCACGCCTCGCATTCCAATTGTCTCCTAGCAACAAGACAGTTTAGATCTGAAGGCTCTGCAGGAGCAACCGGGGTGGCTGAGTTGAAATGGACTTTCCTGAGGATGGGTCCTAATGTGTGTTTGTGTCCATGAGGGCCTTGGAATGGGGCGGTGGCACCGGGACCCTGAAGTACTTTCCTAAGCTTTGGACATGGCTCCCATGCACAGGTTTCCTTGTGGAGACGAGATGAGTTCTGATGGGTGCCTCAGGAAAACCCCTATGCTCGTATTGGAATCAGGCTTTTGAGGACACATGCCCGTAACACAAAGCAATGGATCTTAATATGGCCTAGGGTCCTGTCTGGTTCAATATTCTTCTCTAGGGACATCCAACTATGGTATGAGTGGAGGTCGATTATCAGCTGGTGTCAGACAGCCCTTGTTTGTTCCGGGCGACCTACACTATTGGGATGACCTCAGGAACTTTGGAGGTTTCTCCTAATTTGTACGATTTTGGACCATGGAATGGGCAGAATTCCCATGGATTGGTAGGCACAGTCCTAATGTGTGGCTCCAGGGGCCCAGCCTGGAGGGTGTGTGGCCCAAGAATTTGAGGACAGAAGTCTGAAAACACAAACTCAACTTAGGTTTGGGGACGTAGGTATGGCAGGCCCGATCTACAAACCATGAGAAAAACTCTTCAGGATATGAAGAAAGTGCGAGTCTGAGGTGCTTGCTCAGGCTTTTGTCTCTGGATTTTGTATCAGCGATGGCCGTGGAATGTCGGGGAGGCCTCATGCGCCATGGACGAATCTTCCTCTCTGAGGATTTGGCCCGATTCCCAATAGCTTTTCGTCAATCTGTGGGATGGGAGGACTCCTTTCAGTTTTGTTACCTCAGGTGTCCCACCAAAAGAGGAATTCCTAAGCAAAGCCGTGGGGAAGACTGAAGGGACAACCCGAACTATGGTTAAAAATTGGGGCCTAGGGGCATGGCAAGCCCAATATGCTATCTCCTCATCCAGCCACTGAGTGTCCTTACTTGAGGATTGGGCTCAGCCTGAGGGTCACAATGTGTGTTTGTGACCAATGTGGCCCGCGAGCATGGGCGGGGCCTCATGGGCCACACTGGTTTCAACTACTCTGAACGTTGGACAGCATGCCAACCACAAGGTTTCTTGCCATGGGGAAGGAGTTCTGATTTCTGCATCACCTTCAACCCTGGTCAGTGATAGGAGATAAGGTCTAGGTTCTGAAACCTGAAAACCGAGGTTGGGAAGAGATGACGACCTAAGGCCATGGCGGCTCGATGTGCTCAGTGTGCGGCCAGCTGTCTGGGATGGGCCAGTGGGTCCAGGCTCAGGCTGTGTCAGAAAGGACATTAGTGCCTTGGTCAGCCTATGTATTTGGGGTACAGCCAAGGTCGGTGCAGGTTGATCCTCATTTGGGGTTACTGGGTGGCCCCAGAGGACAATGTTTTTCTTCTGGAGGGCAGGAAGAGTGCTGCATTGTAGTTCTGGATTGCCGAACTGGAGGGCTTGTGGGCCAGTAGTCTGACGACAAAAGTCTGAGAACACAAGCTAGGCTTAGGTTTCTGGGTGAGGCCATGGCAGGCACAATCTACAGACCTGAATTGAGATCTCGTGCATCTGAAGACAGGGCGAGGATCAGACGATCGCTCAGGTTGGAGTTTCTGTCCCTGATGGCCCCTTCATGAATGGGGGGGCATCACGAGGCCATGGGGGTTTTCCCACGATGGGAGTTGTGAGAAGCTCCAAAGTGCAGAGAGTCTTCTGCAGAACAATTGAGACCTGTTGTTTGGCAACAGGCCAATGATTCTGAGCAGGGTTCTAAGGATGGATGGCTGGGTAGCCCACCTCGCATTCCAATTGTCTCCTAGCAACAATACAGGTTAGATCTCCTGGATCTGAGGGGAGCAACCGAGGACGCTGAGTTGAAATGGACACCCCTGGGGATGGGTCCAAATGTGCTTTTGTGTCTATGGAGACCTTGGAATGAAGCGGTGGCACTGGGGCCCCAAAAGGTTCTCCTAAACAGAGGCTTTGACACAGCTCAAACGTGCAAGTTTCCCATGTGTAGATGAGATGTTTTCTGATGGGTGAGTCAAGAAACAGCTATATGCTGCTTTTGAAATCCAGGCCTCTGAGGAGAGATGCCTGGAAACCAAAGCAATGGATCTGATTAGTGCCTAGGGTCCTGTTCTTTCCTTTTTACCTCTGGGGACATCTGTCTATGGGTCTGAGTGCAGGTAGGTGCTCAGTTGGGCTCAGATTGTCCCTGGATCAGGGACTTTTGAGGTTTAGCCTATTAGGAGGGTTGAGGCCATTGGAATGGGCACACACAATTCCCTTGGAGAGGCCAAGTACAGTCCTCAGGTTTGGCTCCAGGGGCCTGAGCCTGTTGGTTGTGTAGGCCAGGGCTGTTTGGACAGTTGTCTGAAAACACAAACTCGGCTTATGTTTCGGGTCATAGGTATGGCAGGACTGATCTACAGACCATGAGGAGAACCTTTCGGGATTTGAAAGAAGGGTGAGTGTGAGGCTCCTGCTCAAGTTTTTGTCTCTGGATATCGTGTCTCTCATGGTCGTGGAATTTCTGGGTGACTTCATGGGAAATGGACGAGTCTTACTCTCTGGTGGTTTGGCCCGTCCAAAGAGTTTGGGGTCATTCTGTGGGATGGAAGAAGTCCGTTTTTTGTTGTTGTTGTTGTTGTTGTTGTTGTTTTCTTTTTTAAACTCAGGTGTCCCACCAAATGAGGGATTCCAGAGCAGAGCCCTGGGGAGGGGCGACTGGACAATCAGAAATCTGGTTAAAAATTGGGGCCTAGGGACATGTCAAGTCCATTATGACATCTAATGGTCCAGCCACAAAGAGGACTTACTAGAGGACAGGACTCATGCTGAGGGTCACAATGCGTGTGTATACCCTCCTCGCACTCAAGAATGGGCGGGGCCTCAGGGTGAATGCTGGTTTCTCCTTCACTGAACGTTGGACAAAGTGCCAACCACAAGGTTTCTTGCCATGGGTAAGGAGGAGTTCTGATTTCTGCATCACACTCACCCCTGGGCAGTGATTGGAGATAAGGTCTCGGTTCTGAAGCCTGAAAACTGAGGTAGGGAAGAGAGGATACCTAAGGCCATGGCGGGTTTTATGTGCTCAGTGTGCAGTCAGCTTTCTCGGTGTTGGTCAGGAGATCCGGGCTCAGGTTGTGTTCGACAGAGCATTAGTGCCAAGCTTAGACTATATAATTTCGGTAAAGTCGAGTGCTGTGTAGGTTGATCCTCATTTAAGGTGCCTGGGCAGCTCATGAGGCAATAATTTTTTTTCTAGAGGGCAGGCAGAGTGCTGCATTGTGGGTCCGGAATTGCCAAACTTGAGGGCTTCGGGGCCAGGAGTGTGAGGACGGAAGTGTGAGAAGACAAGGCAGACTTGGGTTTCAGGGCGAGGGCACGGCAGGTACCCCCTGCAGATCTGAACCAATATCTCATGCATCTGAAAGCAGGGCGAGGATCAGACGTTGGCTCAGGTTGGAGTTTCTGTGCATGACGGCCGCTTCATGAAGGGAACGGAATCTCGAGGCCATTGAGTTTTTCCCACGTTGGGAGTTGTGGGATGCCCCCTTCAAGGATTCCTTCTGCGGGACAATTGAGACCTGTTGGACAGCTCCAGGACATCCCATATGGAATGACTCCAGAGCACCGTTCGCGGATGGATGCCTGGGAAGCCTGACTCCCATTCCAATTGTCTCCTTGCAACAAGAGAGTTTAGAGTTGATGGCTCTACCGGAGCAACCAGGGTGGCTGAGTTGAAATGGACTTTCCTGAGGATGGGTCCTAATGTGTTTTTGTGTCCATGAGGGCCTTGGAATGGGGCGGTGGCACCGGGACCCTGAAGTACTCTCCTAAGCTTTGGACATGGCTCCCATGCACAGGTTTCCTTGTGGAGACGAGATGAGTTCTGATGGGTGCCTCAGGAAAACCCCTATGCTCGTATTGGAATCAGGCATTTGAGGACACATGCGCGTAACCCAAAGCAATGGATCTTAATATGGCCTAGGGTCCTGTCTGGTTCAATATTCTTCTCTAGGGACATCCAACTATGGTATGAGTGGAGGTCGATTATCAGCTGGTGTCAGACAGCCCTTGTTTGTTCCGGGCGACCTACACTATTGGGATGACCTCAGGGACTTTGGAGGTTTCTCCTAATTTGTACGATTTTGGACCATGGAATGGGCAGAATTCCCATGGATTGGTAGGCACAGTCTTAATGTGTGGCTCCAGGGGCACAGCCTGGAGCGTGTGTGGCCCAAGACTTTGAGGACAGAAGTCTGAAAACACAAACTCAGCTTAGGTTTGGGGACGTAGATATGGCAGGCCCGATCTACAAACCATGAGAAAAACTCTTCAGGATATGAAGAAAGTGCGAGTCTGAGGCGCTTGCTCAGGCTTTTGTCTCCGGATTTTGTATCAGCGATGGCCGTGGAATGTCGGGGAGGCCTCATGGGCCATGGACGAATCTTCCTCTCTGAGGCTTTGGCCCGATTCCCAATTGCTTTTCGTCAATCTGTGGGATGGTAGGACTCCTTTCAGTTTTGTTACCTCAGGTGTCCCACCAAAAGAGGAATTCCAAAGCAAAGCCGTGGGGAAGACTGAAGGGACAACCCGAACTATGGTTAAAAATTGGGGCCTAGGGGCATGGCAAGCCCAGTATGCTATCTCTTCATCCAGCCACTGAGTGGCCTTACTTGAGGACTGGGCTCAGCCTGAGGGTCACAATGTGTGTTTGTGACCAATGTGGCCCGCGAGCATGGGCGGGGCCTCATGGGCCACACTGGTTTCAACTACTCTGAACGTTGGACAGCATGCCAACCACAAGGTTTCTTGCCATGGGGAAGGAGTTCTGATTTCTGCATCACCTTCAACCCTGGGCAGTGATAGGAGATAAGGTCTAGGTTCTGAAACCCGAAAACCGAGGTTGGGAAGAGATGACGACCTAAGGCCATGGCGGCTCGATGTGCTCAGTGTGCGGCCCGCTGTCTGGGAGGGGCCAGGGGGTCCAGGCTCAGGCTGTGTCAGAAAGGACATTAGTGCCCTGGTCAGCCTATGTATTTGGGGTACAGCCAAGGTCGGTGCAGGTTGATCCTCATTTGGGGTTACTGGGTAGCCCCAGAGGACAATGATTTTCTTCTGGAGTGCAGGAAGAGTGCTGCATTGTAGTTCTGGATTGCCAAACTGGAGGGCTTGTGGGCCAGTAGTCTGACGACAAACGTCTGAGAACACAAGCTAGGCTTAGGTTTCTGGGTGAGGCCATGGCAGGCACAATCTACAGACCTGAATTGAGATCTCGTGCATCTGAAGACAGGGCGAGGATCAGACGATTGCTCAGGTTGGAGTTTCTGTCCCTGAAGGCCCGTTCATGAATGGGGGGGCATCACGAGGCCATGGGGGTTTTCCCACGATGGGAGTTGTGAGAAGCTCCAAAGTGCAGAGAGTCTTCTGCAGAACAATTGAGACCTGTTGTTTGGCTCCAGGCCAATGATTCTGAGCAGGGTTCTAAGGATGGATGGCTGGGTAGCCCACCTCGCATTCCAATTGTCTCCTAGCAACAAGACAGGTTAGATCTCCTGGATCTGTGGGGAGCAACCGAGGACGCTGAGTTGAAATGGACACCCCTGGGGATGGGTCCTAAAGTGCTTTTGTGTCTATGGAGACCTTGGAATGAAGCGGTGGCACTGGGGCCCTAAAGGGTTCTCCTAAACAGAGGCTTTGACACAGCTCCAACGTGCAAGTTTCCCATGTGTAGATGAGATATTTTCTGATGGGTGAGTCAAGAAACAGCTATATGCTGCTTTTGAAATCCAGGCCTCTGAGGAGAGATGCCTGGAAACCAAAGCAATGGATCTGATTAGTGCCTAGGGTCCTGTTCTTTCCTTTTTACCTCTGGGGACATCTGTCTATGGGTCTGAGTGCAGGTAGGTGCTCAGTTGGGCTCAGATTGTCCCTGGATCAGGGACTTTTGAGGTTTATCCTATTAGGAGGGTTGAGGCCATTGGAATGGGCACACACAATTCCCTTGGAGAGGCCAAGTACAGTCCTCAGGTTTGGCTCCAGGGGCCTGAGCCTGTAGGTTGTGTAGGCCAGGGCTGTTTGGACAGTTGTCTGAAAACACAAACTTGTCTTATGTTTCGGGTCATAGGTATGGCAGGACTTATCCACAGACCATGAAGAGAACCTTTCGGGATTTGAAAGAAGGGTGAGTGTGAAGCTCCTGCTCAAGTTTTTGTCTCTGGATATCGTGTCACTCATGGTCGTGGAATTTTTGGGTGACTTCATGGGAAATGGACGAGTCTTACTCTCTGGTGGTTTGGCCCTGTCCAAAGAGTTTGGGGTCATTCTGTGGGCTGGAAGAAGTCCGTTTTTTGTTGTTGTTGTTGTTGTTGTTGTTGTTGTTTTCTTTTTTAACCTCAGGTGTCCCACCAAATGAGGGATTCCAGAGCAGAGCCCTGGGGAGGGGCGACTGGACAATCAGAAATCTGGTTAAAAATTGGGGCCTAGGGACTTGTCAAGCCCATTATGACATCTAATTGTCCAGCCACAAAGAGGACTTACTAGAGGACAGGACTCATGCTGTGGGTCACAATGCGTGTGTATGCCCTCGTCGCACTCAAGAATGGGTGGGGCCTCAGTGTGAATGCTGGTTTCTCCTTCACTGAACGTTGGACAAAGTGCCAACCACAAGGGTTCTTGCCATGGGTAAGGAGGAGTTCTGATTTCTGCATCACACTCACCCCTGGGCAGTGATTGGAGATAAGGTCTCGGTTCTGAAGCCTGAAAACTGAGGTACAGAAGAGAGGATACCTAAGGCCATGGCGGGTTTTATGTGCTCAGTGTGCAGTCAGCTTTCTCGGTGTTGGTCAGGAGATCCGGGCTCAGGTTGTGTTCGACAGAGCATTAGTGCCAAGCTTAGACTATATAATTTCGGTAAAGTCGAGTGCTGTGTAGGTTGATCCTCATTTAACGTTCCTGGGCAGCTCATGAGGCACTAATTTGTTTTCTAGAGGGCAGGCAGAGTGCTGCATTGTGGGTCCGGAATTGCCAAACTTGAGGGCTTTTGGGCCAGGAGTATGAGGATGGAAGTGTGAAAAGACAAGGTAGACTTGGGTTTCAGGGCGAGGGCACGGCAGGTACCCCCTGCAGATCTGAACCAATATCTCATGCATCTGAAGTCAGGGCGAGGATCAGACGTTGGCTCAGGTTGGAGTTTCTGTGCATGACGGCCGCTTCATGAAAGGAGCGGAATCTAGAGGCCATTGAGGTTTTCCCACATTGGGAGTTGTGGGATGCCCCCTTCAAGGATTCCTTCTGCGGGACAATTGAGACCTGTTGGACAGCTCCAGGACATCCCATATGGAATGACTCCAGAGCACCGTTGGCGGATGGATGCCTGGGAAGCCCGCCTCCCATTCCAATTGTCTCCTAGCAACAAGACAGTTTAGAGTTGATGGCTCTACCGGAGCAACCAGGGTGGCTGAGTTGAAATGGACTTTCCTGAGGATGGGTCCTAATGTGTTTTTGTGTCCATGAGGGTTTTGGAATGGGGCGGTGGCACCAGGACCCTGAAGTACTCTCCTAAGCTTTGGACATGGCTCCCATACACAGGTTTCCTTGTGGAGACGAGATGAGAGCTGATGGATGCCTCAGGAAAACACCTATGCTCGTATTGTAATCAGGCTTTTGAGGACACATGCCCGTAACCCAAAGCAATGGATCTTAATATGGCCTAGGTTCCTGTCTGGTTCAATATTCTTCTCTAGGGACATCCAACTATGGTATGAGTGGAGGTCGATTATCAGCTGGTGTCAGACAGCCCTTGTTTGTTCCGGGCGACCTACACTATTGGGATGACCTCAGGGACTTTGGAGGTTTCTCCTAATTTGTACGATTTTGGACCATGGAATGGGCAGAATTCCCATGGATTGGTAGGCACAGTCCTAATGTGTGGCTCTAGGGGCCCAGCCTGGAGGGTGTGTGGCCCAAGACTTTGAGGACAGAAGTCTGAAAACACAAACTCAACTTAGGTTTGGGGACGTAGGTATGGCAGGCCTGATCTACAAACCATGAGAAAAACTCTTCAGGATATGAAGAAAGTGCGAGTCTGAGTTGCTTGCTCAGGCTTTTGTCTCTGGATTTTGTATCAGCGATGGCCGTGGAATGTCGGGGAGGCCTCATGGGCCATGGACGAATCTTCCTCTCTGAGGATTTGGCCCGATTCCCAATTGCTTTTCGTCAATCTGTGGGATGGGAGGACTCCTTTCAGTTTTGTTACCTCAGGTGTCCCACCAAAAGAGGAATTCCAAAGCAAAGCCGTGGGGAAGACTGAAGGGACAACCCGAACTATGGTTAAAAATTTGGGCCTAGGGGCATGGCAAGCCCAATATGCTATCTCTTCATCCAGCCACTGAGTGGCCTTACTTGAGGACTGGGCTCAGCCTGAGGGTCACAATGTGTGTTTGTGACCAATGTGGCCCGCGAGCATGGGCAGGGCCTCATGGGCCACACTGGTTTCAACTACTCTGAACGTTGGACAGCATGCCAACCACAAGGTTTCTTGCCATGGGGAAGGAGTTCTGATTTCTGCATCACCTTCAACCCTGGTCAGTGATAGGAGATAAGGTCTAGGTTCTGAAACCTGAAAACCGAGGTTGGGAAGAGATGACGACCGAAGGCCATGGCAGCTCGATGTGCTCAGTGTGTGGCCAGCTGTCTGGGAGGGGCCAGGGGGTCCAGTCTCAGGCTGTGTCAGAAAGGACATTAGTGCCCTGGTCAGCCTATGTATTGGGGGTACAGCCAAGGTCGGTGCAGGTTGATCCTCATTTGGGGTTACTGGGTGGCCCCAGAGGACAATGTTTTTCTTCTGGAGGGCAGGAAGAGTGCTGCATTGTAGTTCTGGATTGCCAAACTGGAGGGCTTGTGGGCCAGTAGTCTGACGACAAACGTCTGAGAACACAAGCTGGGCTTAGGTTTCTGGGTTAGGCCATGGCAGGCACAATCTATAGACCTGAATTGAGATCTCGTGTATCTGAAGACAGGGCGAGGATCAGACGATCGCTCAGGTTGGAGTTTCTGTCCCTGATGGCCCCTTCTTGAATGGGGGGGCATCACGAGGCCATGGAGGTTTTCCCACGATGGGAGTTGTGAGAAGCTCCAAAGTGCAGAGAGTTTTCTGCAGAACAATTGAGACCTGTTGTTTGGCTCCAGGCCAATGATTCTGAGCAGGGTTCTAAGGATGGATGGCTGGGTAGCCCACCTCGCATTCCAATTGTCTCCTAGCAACAAGACAGGTTAGATCTCCTGGATGTGTGGGAGCAACCGAGGACGCTGAGTTGAAATGGACACCCCTGGGGATGGGTCCTAAAGTGCTTTTGTGTCTATGGAGACCTTGGAATGAAGCGGTAGCATTGGGGCCCTAAAGGGTTCTCCTAAACAGAGGCTTTGACACAGCTCCAACGTGCAAGTTTCCCATGTGTAGATGAGATATTTTCTGATGGGTGAGTCAAGAAACAGCTATATGCTGCTTTTGAAATCCAGGCCTCTGAGGAGAGATGCCTGGAAACCAAAGCAATGGATCTGATTAGTGCCTAGGGTCCTGTTCTTTCCTTTTTACCTCTGGGGACATCTGTCTATGGGTCTGAGTGCAGGTAGGTGCTCAGTTGGGCTCAGATTGTCCCTGGATCAGGGACTTTTGAGGTTTATCCTATTAGGAGGGTTGAGGCCATTGGAATGGGCACACACAATTCCCTTGGAGAGGCCAAGTACAGTCCTCAGGTTTGGCTCCAGGGGCCTGAGCCTGTTGGTTTTGTAGGCCAGGTCTGTTTGGACAGTTGTCTGAAAACACAAACTCGGCTTATGTTTCGGGTCATAGGTATGGCAGGACTGATCTACAGACCATGAGGAGAACCTTTCGGGATTTGAAACAAGGGTGAGTGTGAAGCTCCTGCTCAAGTTTTTGTCTCTGGATATCGTGTCACTCATGGTCGTGGAATTTTTGGGTGACTTCATGGGAAATGGACGAGTCTTACTCTCTGGTGGTTTGGCCCTGTCCAAAGAGTTTGGGGTCATTCTGTGGGCTGGAAGAAGTCCGTTTTTTGTTCTTGTTGTTGTTGTTGTTGTTGTTGTTGTTGTTGTTGTTTTCTTTTTTAACCTCAGGTGTCCCACCAAATGAGGGATTCCAGAGCAGAGCCCTGGGGAGGGGCGACTGGACAATCAGAAATCTGGTTAAAAATTGGGGCCTAGGGACTTGTCAAGCCCATTATGACATCTAATTGTCCAGCCACAAAGAGGACTTACTAGAGGACAGGACTCATGCTGTGGGTCACAATGCGTGTGTATGCCCTCGTCGCACTCAAGAATGGGCGGGGCCTCAGTGTGAATGCTGGTTTCTCCTTCACTGAACGTTGGACAAAGTGCCAACCACAAGGGTTCTTGCCATGGGTAAGGAGGAGTTCTGATTTCTGCATCACACTCACCCCTGGGCAGTGATTGGAGATAAGGTCTCGGTTCTGAAGCCTGAAAACTGAGGTACAGAAGAGAGGATACCTAAGGCCATGGCGGGTTTTATGTGCTCAGTGTGCAGTCAGCTTTCTCGGTGTTGGTCAGGAGATCCGGGCTCAGGTTGTGTTCGACAGAGCATTAGTGCCAAGCTTAGACTATATAATTTCGGTAAAGTCGAGTGCTGTGTAGGTTGATCCTCATTTAACGTTCCTGGGCAGCTCGTGAGGCACAAATTTGTTTTCTAGAGGGCAGGCAGAGTGCTGCATTGTGGGTTCGGAATTGCCAAACTTGAGGGCTTTTGGGCCAGGAGTATGAGGACGGAAGTGTGAAAAGACAAGGTAGACTTGGGTTTCAGGGCGAGGGCACGGCAGGTACCCCCTGCAGATCTGAACCAATATCTCATGCATCTGAAGTCAGGGCAAGGATCAGACGTTGGCTCAGGTTGGAGTTTCTGTGCATGACGGCCGCTTCATGAAAGGAGCGGAATCTCGAGGCCATTGAGGTTTTCCCACATTGGGAGTTGTGGGATGCCCCCTTCAAGGATTCCTTCTGCGGGACAATTGAGACCTGATGGGCAGCTCCAGGACATCCCATATGGAATGACTCCAGAGCAACATTCGCGGATGGATGCCTGGGAAGCCCGCCTCCCATTCCAATTGTCTCCTAGCAACAAGACAGTTTAGAGTTGATGGCTCTACCGGAGCAACCAGGGTGGCTGAATTGAAATGGACTTTCCTGAGGATGGGTCCTAATGTGTTTTTGTGTCCATGAGGGCCTTGGAATTGGGCGGTGGCACCGGGACCCTGAAGTACTCTCCTAAGCTTTGGACATGGCTCCCATGCACAGGTTTCCTTGTGGAGACGAGATGAGTTCTGATGGGTGCCTCAGGAAAACCCCTATGCTCGTATTGGAATCAGGCTTTTGAGGACACATGCGCGTAACCCAAAGCAATGGATCTTAATATGGCCTAGGGTCCTGCCTGGTTCAATATTCTTCTCTAGGGACATCCAACTATGGTATGAGTGGAGGTCGATTATCAGCTGGTGTCAGACAGCCCTTGTTTGTTCCGGGCGACCTACACTATTGGGATGACCTCAGGGACTTTGGAGGTTTCTCCTAATTTGTACGATTTTGGACCATGGAATGGGCAGAATTCCCATGGATTGGTAGGCACAGTCCTAATGTGTGGCTCCAGGGGCACAGCCTGGAGGGTGTGTGGCCCAAGACTTTGAGGACAGAAGTCTGAAAACACAAACTCAACTTAGGTTTGGGGACGTAGGTATGGCAGGCCCGATCTACAAACCATGAGAAAAACTCTTCAGGATATGAAGAAAGTGCGAGTCTGAGGTGCTTGCTCAGGCTTTTGTCTCTGGATTTTGTATCAGCGATGGCCGTGGAATGTCGGGGAGGCCTCATGGGCCATGGACGAATCTTCCTCTCTGAGGATTTGGCCCGATTCCCAATTGCTTTTCGTCAATCTGTGGGATGGGAGGACTCCTTTTAGTTTTTTTACCTCAGGTGTCCCACCAAAAGAGGAATTCCAAAGCAAAGCCGTGGGGAAGACTGAAGGGACAACCCGAACTATGGTTAAAAATTGGGGCCTAGGGGCATGGCAAGCCCAATATGCTATCTCTTTATCCAGCCACTGAGTGGCCTTACTTGAGGACTGGGCTCAGCCAGAGGGTCACAATGTGTGTTTGTGACCAATGTGGCCCGTGAGCATGGGCGGGGCCTCATGGGCCACACTGGTTTCAACTACTCTGAACGTTGGACAGCATGCCAACCACAAGGTTTCTTGCCATGGGGAAGGAGTTCTTATTTCTGCATCACCTTCAACCCTGGTCAGTGATAGGAGATAAGGTCTAGGTTCTGAAACCTGAAAACCGAGGTTGGGAAGAGATGACGACCCAAGGCCATGGCGGCTCGATGTGCTCAGTGTGCGGCCAGCTGTCTGGGAGGGGCCAGGGGGTTCAGGCTCAGGCTGTGCCAGAAAGGACATTAGTGCCCTGGTCAGCCTATGTATTTGGGGTACAGCCAAGGTCGGTGCAGGTTGATCCTCATTTGGGGTTACTGGGTAGCCCCAGAGGACAATGTTTTTCTTCTGGAGGGCAGGAAGAGTGCTGCATTGTAGTTCTGGATTGCCAAACTGGAGGGCTTGTGGGCCAGTAGTCTGACGACAAAAGTCTGAGAACACAAGCTAGGCTTAGGTTTCTGGGTGAGGCCATGGCAGGCACAATCTACAGACCTGAATTGAAATCTCGTGCATCTGAAGAAAGTGCGAGGATCAGACAATCGCTCAGGTTGGAGTTTCTGTCCCTGTTGGTCCCTTCATGAATGGGGGGGCATCACGAGGCCATGGGGGTTTTCCCACGATGGGAGTTGTGAGAAGCTCCAAAGTGCAGAGAGTCTTCTGCAGAACAATTGAGACCTGTTGTTTGGCTCCAGGCCAATGATTCTGAGCAGGGTTCTAAGGATGGATGGCTGGGTAGCCCACCTCGCATTCCAATTGTCTCCTAGCAACAATACAGGTTAGATCTCCTGGATGTGTGAGGAAGAACCGAGGACTCTGAGTTGAAATGGACACCCCTGGGGATGGGTCCTAATTTGCTTTCGTGTTTATGGAGACCTTGGAATGAAGCGGTGGCACTGGGGCCCTAAAGGGTTCTCCTAAAGAGAGGCTTTGACACAGCTCCAACGTGCAAGTTTCCCATGTGTAGATGAGATGGTTTCTGATGGGTGAGTCAAGAAACAGCTATATGCTGCTTTTGAAATCCAGGCCTCTGAGGAGAGATGCCTGGAAACCAAAGCAATGGATCTGATTAGTGCCTAGGGTCCTGTTCTTTCCTTTTTACCTCTGGGGACATCTGTCTATGGGTCTGAGTGCAGGTAGGTGCTCAGTTGGGCTCAGATTGTCCCTGGATCAGGGACTTAAGTGGTTTATCCTATTAGGAGGGTTGAGGCCTTAGGAATGGGCACACACAATTCCATTGGAGAGGCCAAGTACAGTCCTCAGGTTTGGCTCCAGGGGCCTGAGCCTGTAGGTTGTGTAGGCCAGGGCTGTTTGGACAGTTGTCAGAAAACACAAACTCGGCTTATGTTTCGGGTCATAGGTATGGCAGGACTGATCTACAGACCATGAGGAGAACTCTTCGGGATTTGAAAGAAGGGCGAGTGTGAGGCTCCTGCTCAAGTTTTTGTCTCTGGATATCGTGTCATTCTTGGTCGTGGAATTTCTGGGTGACTTCATGGGAAATGGACGAGTCTTACTCTCTGCTGGTTGGGTCCCGTCCAAAGAGTTTGGGGTCATTCTGTGGGCTGGAGGAAGTCCGTTTGTTGTTGTTGTTGTTGTTTTTGTTGTTTTCTTTTTTAACCTCAGGTGTCCCACCAAATGAGGGATTCCAGAGCAGAGCCCTGGGGAGGGGCGACTGGACAATCAGAAATCTGGTTAAAAATTGGGGCCTAGGGACATGTCAAGCCCATTATGACATCTAATGGTCCAGCCACTAAGAGGACTTACTAGAGGACAGGACTCATGCTGTGGGTCACAATGCGTGTGTATGCCCTCGTCGCTCTCAAGAATGGGCGGGGCCTCAGGGTGAATGCTGGTTTCTCCTAAACTGAACGTTGGACAACGTGCCAACCACAAGGGTTCTTGCCATGGGTAAGGAGGAGTTCTGATTTCTGCATCACACTCACCCCTGGGCAGTGTTTGGAGATATGGTCTCGGTTCTGAAACCTGAAAACTGAGGTACAGAAGAGAGGATACCTAAGGCCATGGCTGGTTTTATGTGCTCAGTGTGCGGTCAGCTTTCTGGGTGTTGGTCAGGTGGTCCTAGCTCAGGTTGTGTTCGACAGTGCATTAGTGCCCAGGTTAGACTATATTATTTCGGTAAAGTCGAGTGCTGTGTAGGTTTATCCTCATTTAAGGTGCCTGGGCAGCTCATGAGGCACTAATTTTTTTTCTAGAGGGCAGGCAGAGTGCTGCATTGTGGGTCCGGAATTGCCAAACTTGAGGGCTTCGGGGCCAGGAGTGTGAGGACGGAAGTGTGAGAAGACAAGGTAGACTTGGGTTTCAGGGCGAGGGCACGGCAGGTACCCCCTGCAGATCTGAACCAATATCTCATGCATCTGAAGTCAGGGCGAGGATCAGACGTTGGCTCAGGTTGGAGTCTCTGTGCATGACGGCCGCTTCATGAAGGGAGGGGAATCTCGAGGCCATTGAGGTTTTCCCACGTTGGGAGTTGTGGGATGCCCCCTTCAAGGATTCCTTCTGCGGGACAATTGAGACCTGTTGGGCAGCTCCAGGACATCCCATATGGAATGACTCCAGAGCAACATTCGCGGATGGATGCCTGGGAAGCCCGCCTCCCATTCCAATTGTCTCCTAGCAACAAGACAGTTTAGAGTTGATGGCTCTACCGGAGCAACCAGGGTGGCTGAATTGAAATGGACTTTCCTGAGGATGGGTCCTAATGTGTTTTTGTGTCCATGAGGGCCTTGGAATGGGGCGGTGGCACCGGGACCCTGAAGTACTCTCCTAAGCTTTGGACATGGCTCCCATGCACAGGTTTCCTTGTGGAGACGAGATGAGTTCTGATGGGTGCCTCAGGAAAACCCCTATGCTCGTATTGGAATCAGGCTTTTGAGGACACATGCGCATAACCCAAAGCAATGGATCTTAATATGGCCTAGGGTCCTGTCTGGTTCAATATTCTTCTCTAGGGACATCCAACTATGGTATGAGTGGAGGTCGATTATCAGCTGGTGTCAGACAGCCCTTGTTTGTTCCGGGCGACCTACACTATTGGGATGACCTCAGGGACTTTGGAGGTTTCTCCTAATTTGTACGATTTTGGACCATGGAATGGGCAGAATTCCCATGGATTGGTAGGCACAGTCCTAATGTGTGGCTCCAGGGGCACAGCCTGGAGGGTGTGGGGCCCAAGACTTTGAGGACAGAAGTCTGAAAACACAAACTCAACTTAGGTTTGGGGACGTAGGTATGGCAGGCCCGATCTACAAACCATGAGAAAAACTCTTCAGGATATGAAGAAAGTGCGAGTCTGAGGCGCTTGCTCAGGCTTTTGTCTCTGGATTTTGTATCAGCGATGGCCGTGGAATGTCGGGGAGGCCTCATGGGCCATGGACGAATCTTCCTCTCTGAGGATTTGGCCCGATTCCCAATTGCTTTTCGTCAATCTGTGGGATGGGAGGACTCCTTTCAGTTTTGTTACCTCAGGTGTCCCACCAAAAGAGGAATTCCAAAGCAAAGCCGTGGGGAAGACTGAAGGGACAACCCGAACTATGGTTAAAAATTGGGGCCTAGGGGCATGGCAAGCCCAATATGCTATCTCTTCATCCAGCCACTGAGTGGCCTTACTTGAGGACTGGGCTCAGCCAGAGGGTCACAATGTGTGTTTGTGACCAATGTGGCCCGTGAGCATGGGCGGGGCCTCATGGGCCACACTGGTTTCAACTACTCTGAACGTTGGACAGCATGCCAACCACAAGGTTTCTTGCCATGGGGAAGGAGTTCTTATTTCTGCATCACCTTCAACCCTGGTCAGTGATAGGAGATAAGGTCTAGGTTCTGAAACCTGAAAACCGAGGTTAGGAAGAGATGACGACCCAAGGCCATGGCGGCTCGATGTGCTCAGTGTGCGGCCAGCTGTCTGGGAGGGGCCAGGGGGTCCAGGCTCAGGCTGTGCCGAAAGGACATTAGTGCCATGGTCAGCCTATGTATTGGGGGTACAGCCAAGGTCGGTGCAGGTTGATCCTCATTTGGGGTTACTGGGTAGCCCCAGAGGACAATGTTTTTCTTCTGGAGGGCAGGAAGAGTGCTGCATTGTAGTTCTGGATTGCCAAACTGGAGGGCTTGTGGGCCAGTGGTCTCACGACAAAAGTCTGAGAACACAAGCTAGGCTTAGGTTTCTGGGTGAGGCCATGGCAGGCACAATCTACAGACCTGAATTGAAATCTCGTGCATCTGAAGAAAGTGCGAGGATCAGACGATCGCTCAGGTTGGAGTTTCTGTCCCTGATGGCCCCTTCATGAATGGGGGGGCATCACGAGGCCATGGGGGTTTTCCCACGATGGGAGTTGTGAGAAGCTCCAAAGTGCAGAGAGTCTTCTGCAGAACAATTGAGACCTGTTGTTTGGCTCCAGGCCAATGATTCTGAGCAGGGTTCTAAGGATGGATGGCTGGGTAGCCCACCTCGCATTCCAATTGTCTCCTAGCAACAATACAGGTTAGATCTCCTGGATGTGTGAGGAACAACCGAGGACTCTGAGTTGAAATGGACACCCCTGGGGATGGGTCCTAATGTGCTTACGTGTTTATGGAGAACTTGGAATGAAGCGGTGGCACTGGGGCCCTAAAGGGTTCTCCTAAAGAGAGGCTTTGACACAGCTCCAACGTGCAAGTTTCCCATGTTTAGATGAGATGTTTTCTGATGGGTGAGTCAAGAAACAGCTATATGCTGGTTTTGAAATCCAGGCCTCTGAGGAGAGATGCCTGGAAACCAAAGCAATGGATCAGATTAGTGCCTAGGGTCCTGTTCTTTCCTTTTTACCTCTGGGGACATCTGTCTATGGGTCTGAGTGCAGGTAGGTGCTCAGTTGGGCTCAGATTGTCTTTGGATCAGGGACTTAAGTGGTTTATCCTATTAGGAGGGTTGAGGCCATTGGAATGGGCACACACAATTCCCTTGGAGAGGCCAAGTACAGTCCTCAGGTTTGGCTCCAGGGGCCTGAACCTGTAGGTTGTGTAGGCCAGGGCTGTTTGGACAGTTGTCAGAAAACACAAACTCGGCTTATGTTTCGGGTCATAGGTATGGCAGGACTGATCTACAGACCATGAGGAGAACTCTTCGGGATTTGAAAGAAGGGCGAGTGTGAGACTCCTGCTCAAGTTTTTGTCTCTGGATATCGTGTCATTCTTGGTCGTGGAATTTCTGGGTGACTTCATGGGAAATGGACGAGTCTTACTCTCTGCTGGTTGGGTCCCGTCCAAAGAGTTTGGGGTCATTCTGTGGGCTGGAAGAAGTCCGTTTGTTGTTGTTGTTGTTGTTGTTGTTGTTGTTGTTGTTTTCTTTTTTAACCTCAGGTGTCCCACCAAATGAGGGATTCCAGAGCAGAGCCCTGGGGAGGGGCGACTGGACAATCAGAAATCTGGTTAAAAATTGGGGCCTAGGGACATGTCAAGCCCATTATGACATCTAATGGTCCAGCCACTAAGAGGACTTACTAGAGGACAGGACTCATGCTGTGGGTCACAATGCGTGTGTATGCCCTCGTCGCACTCAAGAATGGGCGGGGCCTCAGGGTGAATGCTGGTTTCTCCTAAACTGAACGTTGGACAACGTGCCAACCACAAGGGTTCTTGCCATGGGTAAGGAGGAGTTCTGATTTCTGCATCACACTCACCCCTGGGCAGTGTTTGGAGATATGGTCTC
Organism: Mustela nivalis; assembly: GCF_964662115.1. Taxonomy (NCBI): domain Eukaryota; kingdom Metazoa; phylum Chordata; class Mammalia; order Carnivora; family Mustelidae; genus Mustela; species Mustela nivalis. Next base: position 4,412 of record NW_028134627.1, on the reverse strand, counting down.
AGTTCTGAAACCTGAAAACTGAGGTACAGAAGAGAGGATACCTAAGGCCATGGCGGGTTTTATGTGCTCAGTGTGCGGTCAGCTTTCTGGGTGTTGGTCAGGTGGTCCGGGCTCAGGTTGTGTTCGACAGTGCATTAGTGCCCAGGTTAGACTATATTATTTCGGTAAAGTCGAGTGCTGTGTAGGTTTATCCTCATTTAAGGTGCCTGGGCAGCTCATGAGGCACTAATTTTTTTTCTAGAGGGCAGGCAGAGTGCTGCATTGTGGGTTCCGAATTGCCAAACTTGAGGGCTTCGGGGCCAGGAGTGTGAGGACGGAAGTGTGAGAAGACAAGGTAGACTTGGGTTTCAGGGCGAGGGCACGGCAGGTACCCCCTGCAGATCTGAACCAATATCACATGCATCTGAAGTCAGGGCGAGGATCAGACGTTGGCTCAGGTTGGAGTTTCTGTGCATGACGGCCGCTTCATGAAGGGAGCGGAATCTCGAGGCCATTGAGGTTTTCCCACGTTGGGAGTTGTGGGATGCCCCCTTCAAGGATTCCTTCTGCGGGACAATTGAGACCTGTTGGGCAGCTCCAGGACATCCCATATGGAATGACTCCAAAGCACCGTTCTGATGGATGCCTGGGAAGCCCGCCTCGCATTCCAATTGTCTCCTAGAAACAAGACAGGTTAGATCTGCTGGATCTGGTGGAGCAACCGAGGAGGCTTAGTTGAAATGGACTCTCCTATGGATGGGTCCTAATGTGCTTTTGTGTCTATGGAGACCTTGGAATGAAGCGGTGGCACTGGGGCCCTGAAGGGTTCTCCTAAACAGCGGCTTTGACACAGCTCCAACGTGCAAGTTTCCCATGTGTAGATGAGATGTTTTCTGATGGGTGAGTCATGAAACAGCCATATGCTGGTTTTTAAATCCAGGCCTCTGAGGAGAGATGCCTGGAAACCAAAGCAATGGATATGATTAGTGCCTAGGGCCTGTTCTTTACTTTTTACCTCTGGGGACATCTGTCTATGGGTCTGAGTACAGCTAGGTGCTCAGATGGGCTCAGATTGCCCCTGTTTTACCTGGGAAGCCACCACTAATGAGATGGATCAGGGACCTTGGAGGTTTATCCTATTAGAAGGGATGTGGCCATTGGAATGGGCACACACAATTCCCTTGGAGAGGGCAAGTACAGTCCTCAGGTTTGGCTCCAGGGGCCTGAGCCTGTAGGTTGTGTAGGCCAGGTCTGTCGCTCTCGACTTGCAAGAACGACCCGCAGACGAGGTGGGTGGCAAACTTCTTTATTCAATCTTAGCCCCGGGACCCCGTACATCGATTATAGCCCCAAGTTATAGAACACAGTGGATAGAAAGCAACCAATCACCACATAACACAACTACTATAACATCCAATCAGAAGGGATACAGATGACTTCAATCCAGATCATGCGGGGAGCTCGTGCCTACTGACGTGAGCCCCTGAAACTTATTGTTCACTCTGTTTTTGTGCCGTTCCCATGGTCCCTGGTTAATCTTATACTAGTCCCGATACTTCAGTAGAGGTTGTGCGTTGCCTGGAGCGCTCCCACATAAACATTCACCCGCCCTTCTCCTCAAGCCTCGCCTAGTACGTGACTCCCAGCTTCTGCTGCATGGCTCTCCACAGCTCCCCCTTTTTTATTTATTACATGGCATGGATCGTGCCTGTCTTAGGTTGCCAATCCTCAACACACATGCTTACCCGTCATCGGGTACTCCCCTTCACCGAGGAGCCCCTGTCTTAGGTTGCTATGGTGAGGGACCAGTCTTACCCGTCTTTGGCTACCGACCCAGCATACAGAGCCATATTCAGGGGGAGGCATCCTTTTAGGCAGCAAAGCCAGTTTTGAGACGCTTGAGGCAGCAGGGTACTAGCTATGGTGGGAGCAACCCATAATCAAGGTTGCCGTGTAGTTTTGTCACGAGCAGCTCGTTGCTGATTCCGCACAATGGCTCGCACTTTATATAATTCTGCAAGCATGAATTTCACCACACAGGGAAAGAGGCACATGAATAAAAGCATAAGTATTAACACTCCTATAATAGAGCCTATAGCATACCAAGTACGTGATAGCAAAGGAATATGAGAAAATAGCGAATTTACAAAATTGTCAGCAAGCTGAGCCACGGGCAGCTTGGCATGCGGAGCTTCTGCAATATTCAAAATCTCTTGATGTAACTGCAGCAAGTCAAGGGACACATTAGAGTTAGACCATGCCCCTTCAAGGTGGTACAACACTCGACCCCAGGAAGTTTCTGTGACATTATAGCGCTTGGGGGTGACACAGATCCAGTGGTAGTCACTATGGCATTGGATCCTAGTTCGCAATTTCAAACTTTGACGTTCGTCCCCCAGAAACTTCACAGCATCATATAAGGCATTTAGTCTGGTTTCAACCCTTTTGTCTATATCCTCTTGTGTTCCCAAGGCCAGAGAAGTATTATGTGCCAGATGATCTACAGTATCTGCAGCTTGCACTGCTTGAGTTAAAGAAATAGATGCAGTAACAGTTGTAGCAATTATTGTTATAAGAGAAACTATACCTAAGATCAACAATCCTAATTCTCGTCTAGGCCGACTAAGGGCATTCTGTACCCGATCCCACAATTCTAACCCAGGGTTAGAGTACCATGGCTTAGATATATTAACAGGAAGCATGATAAAGGGGGGTTGTCGAACTACTAATACACCATCATCTACCGAGACACCCTGAATGCAGTTAGTTAAAGTACAATTCGGACAGAGCAGGTGATATGTAGCTTTATCTTTTTTAATGGTGAGATCCTCTACTAGCAGCATAAAAGGTCTAGGCACACACGCTTGAGGGTATCTATCCTCTAGATCTTGGGCTTCCTTGTTCCAACGGGTTGCTTTTCCAAAAGCGGCTAAAAGCTTCCATATTTCCGTTTGTACTGGATACCCTCTTGGCGGAGCAAGTATAGGAGGTACCTTTGGCTTAAAAGCCTGGGTAGGTGCCCTAGATCCCCAATCTAAAAGTGTAAATCCCTCCTCAAGGGTGTAAGCAGTGGCCTTCTTTTCCACACATAACCTCCAGGGAACGTCTATTCCTTTAGATATTCCCAACTGAGCTGCACATAATGGGATATCCCGGGGAATCTTACCTATTGATGTTGCATGGCCAGCAGTTACCCCTGCTATAGTCACATCATCATAATAAACTAGTGTAAACACCCACAAGCAATGTGATCGTCTACCATTCATGGAGAAGCACATAGGATACATGTCAGAATAGCCCTTATAAGAAATATTCGCCTGTTGCGGCTGTATATGTACTGAGGAAGGGGATCCTAGTAAAACAGTATCATTAACATAGACAGGGACAGAACTCATTTCCCAACTTACAGGTTGCAGTAAAGGCGGATCAGGAACGTATGCCCAGTATACAGAGCCTTGAACCGTTAACACTTGCATACAAATGAACAGTAATGACAGGTACAAGTCCAAAAGAGAAAATTGCGCTTTAGACTGAGTCATTTGAGGAAGGAGTCGAAGCTTGGTGATCTTCTGCCTCGGCGGCAGTTGGGTCGGTTCCAGGTCCCCGGGGGCAGGCTGCAGGATGATCATCATCACTGTCATCCGCAGTAGCAGCATCTTCCACAGGTTCCACGGCCACCAGCCTGGTGAGACGTTCCGGCACCCAGAGCGGGACAGGCGCATCCTGTGGAAAAACACAAAGGGAACCTCGGTGCCACCGGAGCACCGGGTCAGGGCCCTTCCATGAACCAGTAAGGACATCCTTCCACTTCACCATAGATTGTTGCGTTTTCTGTTGGCCCCAATGGCGCTCTGCGGCTGAAACGCCGTCTTTGTCAAGTGTGAGAAAATTTAAAATAAAAGTGGTCAAATTGGTAAGGTCTGTAGGCGTGTGATGCTCCTCTCCAATTCCCCCTTTTTGTATTTTTTGCAAGGTAGTTTTAAAGGTCAGGTGAGTGCGCTCTATGACACCCTGGCCTTGAGGGTTATAAGGAATGCCTGTAACATGGTGAATATCATAACAGGCTAGAAAGTTTGACAAGCTTTTAGAAGTATAAGCAGGAGCATTGTCTGTCTTTAATTGTTTAGGCACTCCCCAGCAGGCAAAGCTGCGCAGGCAATGAGATATCACGTTTTTAACATTTTCTCCTCGCAGGGGGGTTGCGCTAACGACCCCTGAGCAGGTATCCACACTCACATGAACGCATTTTTGTTGCCCAAAAGAAGGTATATGTGTTACATCCATTTGCCACAGATGGTTGGGCAATAGTCCCTTAGGATTTACCCCGAAGGAGGGCATGGGCAAGTGTACCACACAATTGCCACAAGACTTTACGATATCTCGTGCGTCAGCTCTGGAGATATGAAAGCGTGCCTTTAATGTTTGGGCATTCA
>NW_028134628.1:0-82032 GCF_964662115.1 Mustela nivalis | reverse complement strand
GTTGCCGGTCATCTTCTGATCTTTCCTTAAGTGAAAATAAATCAGACTCTGAAAATGATAACAAATCAGACTCTGAGCAGATTTTTAACAAAATGAGTTTTGATAGTGACAGAGAATATAAAAAAGTAAGGAACCCATGGGTTACGTTTGAAGTGAAAGAAGACCAAGAGTTTGACATGCAAGTGGCAAAAAAGCATAAATCAAACTAGTTATTTTAAAGATTTTATTTATTTGTCAGAGAGAGACTGAGAGATAGAGAGAGCAAGACAGGCATGTGCACACAAGCAGGGGGAAGTACTGGCAGAAGAAGCAGGCCTGAACTCTGTCCCAGGACTCTGGGATCATGACCTGAGCCCAAGGCAGATACTTAACCAACGAGGTACCTATGCGTCCCAATTCCTCTCTTTTTATTGAAATAGAAATGAAGCAGAATTTATAAATATTGCAGTTACTTGTAATGATAAACATAAAATATTTTTATCAATTAAAATTATGACAAACTAAGAGTCAAATGATATAATTAATGAAAAAGTTCTGGGATGCCTGGGTGGCTCAGTTAGTTAAGAGTCTACTTTTGGCTTGGGTCATGATCCCAGGATCCTGGGATGGGGTCCTGCATTAGGCTCCCTGCTCAGTAGGGAGCCTGCTTCTCCCACTGCTGGCACCTCCTCCTGCTTGTGCTCTCTCTCACTCTGATGAATAAATAAATAAAATCTTTAAAACATGTATAATTAATTAAAAAAATTCATTTTAATGAATAAACTAGTAACAATTATCCTTCATATCAAACTTCTATTAAAGATTGAAGAAACGGAGAAGCACCAAAATGATGAAATGGCAGTATTAGAAAGCATATATTCTTCTGCTGCTGCTAGACTAATGCATCCAATACGGAGTGGAAAAACTGATAACAACCTATGTCCTATTATGGAAAATGAAGAATCTCATGGGTAAGCCTATAGCAATATTTAAATAGTAGGTAATTATTATTTTCCTATAAAACAAATTCTAGTTGGAGCTAAATTCACGATTAACAGATTTTATGTTTTTTAGTAAGGCTATTTCATCTTGGGTACTAATCATAAAAATTTAAATAATGAGATACCATTTTTTGCAATCATAATGATAAATATTTTATTTAAAAATTAACAACCAAAGTTAGCAAATGTGAAGAAAAGGGCATTCTGATACACTGTTGTTAAATAAAATTAGTAAACCCTTTCTGAAGGATGATTTAGCAGTATGTTTCAAAAGTTTAAATTAGCCCTCAGGGAGATTCAAATTAAAACCACATTGAGATATCACCTTAATACCAGTTAGAATGGCCAAAATTAACAAAACAGGAAACAACATGTGTTGGAGAGGATGTGGAGAAAGGGGAACTCTCTTCCACTGTTGGTGGGAATGCAAGTTGGTGCAGCCTCTTTGGGGAACAGTGTGGAAATTCCTCAAGAAATTAAAAATAGAGCTTCCCTATGACCCTGCAATTGCACTCCTGGATATTTACCCCAAAGCTACAGATGTTGTGAAAAGAAGGGCCATCTGTACCCCAGTGTTTATAGCAGCAATGGCCACGGTCGCTAAACTGTTGAAAGAACCAAGATGCCCTTCAACGGATGAATGGATAAAGAAGATGTGGTCTATATACACTATGGAGTATTATGCCTCCATCAGAAAGGATGAATGCCCAACTTTTGTAGCAACATGGGCGGGACTGGAAGAGATTATCCTGAGTGAAATAAGTCAAGCAGAGAGAGACAATTATCATATGGTTTCACTTATTTGTGGAGCATAACAAATAGCATGGAGGACATGGGGAGTTAGAGAGGAGAAGGGAGTTGGGGTAAATTGGAAGGGGAGGTGAATCACGAGAGTCTATGGACTCTGAAAAACAATCTAAGGGGTTTGAAGTGGCGGGGGTGTGGGAGGTTGGGGTACCAGGTGGCAGGTATTATAGAGGGCACGGATTCCATGGAGCACTGGGTGTGGTGAAAAAATAATGAATACTGTTTTTCTGAAAATAAATAAATTGAAAAAATTAAAAATAAAAGTTTTAAATATTCTGACCCCTTATCCCAAGAACTTCATTGCCAGGACTAGATCCTATGGGAAAATGTGACTTGTGTAAACACACACACACACACACACACACACACACACACACACACACTATAAGGACATTTATTATACATTTTATATATATAAAATATGACATATGTTAAGGATATTTATTATAGCATTATTTTCATATAAAAAAGTTGGAGATAGTCTTAAGTTTCTGTCAATAGGGAAGGAAATTTTCACCCCTGTAAAACAATGTAGTATGTGACTTGGAAAAAATGAGTTTAGGTCTACGAGGTACTGATTGTTTAACAAAGTATATTTAAAGTTTTTGGTTTGATGTCATGTTTTATGCAAATTTTAGAATACTTTTATTTACTTATTTATTTTTCAATCCCAGCATTTCTTTTTCTTTCTTTCTTCTTCTTCTTTTTTTTAATTATGGTATGGTAGTCACCATACAATACATCATTAGTTTTTGATGTAGTGTTCTGTGATTTGTTTTTTGTGTATAACACCCGGGCTCCATGCAACACATGCCCTACTTAATACCCATCATTGGGCTCACTCAACTCTCCCACCTCATTCCCCTTTAAAATCCTCAGTTTGATTCCCAGAGTCCATAGTCTCTCATGGTTCATCTCCCCCTCTGATTTTCCCCCCTTCATTTTCCCCTTCCTTCTAATTCCTCCATGCTATTCCTTATGTTCCACAAATAAGAGAAGCCATGTCATAATTGTCTTTCTCTGTTTGACTTATTTCACTCAGCATAATCTCCTTCAGTTCCATTATGTTGATGCAGATGTTAGTATTCATCAACCAACATCTGCATCAATGTAATGGAACTGAAGGAGATTATCCCTCAGCCATCTGATGGCTGAGGGATAGTCCATCGTATATATGGACCATATCTTCTTTATCCATTCGTCTGTTGAAGGGTACCTCTGCTCCTTCCACAGTTGGCTATTGTAGACATTGCTGCTATGAACATTGGGATGCATATGGCCCTTCTTTTCACTACATCTGTATCTTTGGGGTAAATACCTAGTAATGCAATTGCTGGGTCATAGGGTAGCTCTGTTATATATATATATATATATATATATATATATATATATATATATAATAAATATATCTAATATATATATTAGACTATCCCCAACTTTTTTATATGGAAAAAATATATATGATTAGATATTAGATATTAATATATATTTATATATGTTTATATAAGATTTTTATTTATTTATTTGACAGAGAGAGATCACAAGTAGGCAGAGAGGCAGGCAGAGAGAGAGAGGAGGGGGCAGGCTCCCTGCTGAGCAGGGAGCCACATGCAGGACTTGATCCCAGGACCCTGAGATCATGACCTGAGCTGAAGGCAGAGGCCCAACACACTGAGCAACCCAGGCACCCTGTTTTTAACTTTTTGAGGAACCTCCACACTATTTTCCAAAGCGGCTGCACCAACTTACATTCCCAACAGTGCAACAGGGTTCCCCTTTCTCCACATTCTTTCCAATATTTGTTGTTTCCTGTCCTGTTAATTTTGGTCATTCTAACTGGTGTAAGGTGGTATCTCAGTGTGGTTTTGATTTGAATTTCTCTGATGGCTAATGACGATGAACATTTTTTCATGTGTCTGTTAGCCATTTGTATGTGTTCTTTGGAGAAGTGTCTGTTCATGTGTTCTGCCCATTTTTTTAAATATAATTTTTTATTTTTTTATTAACATATAATGTATTATTAGCCCCAGGGGTACAGGTCTGTGAATCACCAGGTTTACACATTTCACAGCACTCACTATAGCATATACCTTCCCCAATGTCCATAACCCAACCACCCTCTCCCTACTGCCCCTTCAGCAACCCTCAGTTTGTTTTGTGATATTAAGAGTCTCCTATGATTTGTCTCCCTTCTGATCCCATCTTGTTTCATTTATTTCTTTCCTACCCCTCAAGTCCCCCATGTTGCCTCTCAACTTTCTCATCTCAGGGAGATCATACGATCATTGTCTTTTTCTGATTGACTTATTTTGCTCAGCATAATACCTTCTAGTTCTATCCATGTCATCAAAAATGGCAAGATTTCATTTCTTTTGATGGTTGCATAGTAGTCCATCATATGTATGTATGTGTGTGTGTGTGTGTGTGTGTGTGTGTGTACCACATCTTCTTTATCCATTCATCTGTTGATATCCATTCATTAATCTTGAAAGAACATCTAGGTTCTTTCCATCATTCGGCTATTGTGGACATTGCTGCTATAAACATTCAGGTGCCTGTGCCCCTCCGATCACTACTTTTGTATCTTTAGGGTAAATACCCCGTAGTGCAATTGCTGGGTCATAGGGTAGCTCTATTTTTCACTTTTTGAAGAATCTCCATGCTATTTTCCAGAGTGGTTGCACCAGCTTGCATTCCCACCAACAGTGTAGGAGGGTTCCCTTTTCTTCGCATGCTCACTAGGATTTGTCATTTCCTGACTTGTTAATTTTAGCCATTCTGACTGGTGTGAGGTGGTATCTCATTATGTTTTTGATTTGTATTTCCCTGATATGGAGTGATGTGGAGCACTTTTTCATGAGTCTGTTGTTCTGCACATTTTTGACTTGCTTATTTGTTTTTTGGGTGTGGAGTTTGGGAAGTACTTTATAGATCTTGGATACCAGCCCTTTATCTTTAGTGTCAGTTGTGAATATCTTCTCCCATTCTGTTGGTTGTCTCTTTGTTTTGTTGACTGTTTCCTTTGCTGTGCAGAAGCTTTTTATCTTGAGGAAGTCCCAAAAGTTCATTTTCACTTTTCTTTCCTTTGGTTTTGGAGACATGTTCTGAAAGAAGCTGCTGTGGCTGATGTCAAAGAGGTTACTACCTATGGGCTGCTCTAGGATTTTGATGGATTCCTGTCTCACATTGAGGTCTTTCATCAATTTAGAATTTATCTTTGTGTATGGTGTAGGAGAATGGTCGAGTTTTGTGAAAAATAGAATACTTTTAAAATCTGATGTGTTGCAAAAGGAAGTTACCTGCTATACTGGCACTCTTATTACCAACAAAATTGCTAGTCACTAGGTTTTGGTTTTGGTTCCTAATGCATGAGTGCTCAAATGTTGGACCCTCAAATTGATCTGAATATTACCAAGAGATTTCATATGGCAACTTGTCCCATGTTCTATACAAACATTTCATATGATCCCTGTGCTATAAACTAAGATGTTGCTAATGTGTTGAATCTTCTTAAGGTACCATGCATGCATGCTATTATCCTTTCTTCTTAAAGAGAATCTATTTCTACATGCACCCCACCAAAATTTTCAATAGTAACTTCATATTATAGAATTTATGAGAGTTCAATTTACAAAGTAGGAATATTTTCTACATTCTAAACCCTTTGTAGTTTCCTTAGAGAATTTTAATCTGACTAATGATTTTGGATAGTAGAAGATATCCTAGAGTTAGATGAATTTTATCAAGCATGAAATACTGCTGTTGGAACTTAGAGTTTTTCTGTGGTCTTTCTAAGCATGAGAAAAGTGTTAATCAGGTTATATAATATTATATATCTAGAAAATTTTTAAGGAGTCTTTTGCTTGTATAATTTCATGAATTATTTAATGCCTTGGTCTGGCTTTTTAAAAAGATTTTATTTGTTTATATTAGAAAGAGAGTTGGGTTTGAGGTGTGGTGGTGGGGACCAGCTGGCTTTGCACTGAGAGCAGAGCCCTGTGCAGGGCTTGATCTCACAACCCTGAGATCATGGCCTGAGCCAAACCAAGAATCAGAGACTTAACCGACTAAGCCACTCAGGTGTACCCTTGGTCAGGCACTTAAAAAAAATAGTGCTACATGTATGCAATTTAAAAAACTTCAAGATATTACAAAAACACTACGTCATCATTATGTAAGGATTGAACTAAACAAGAAAATTAAGTCATCTATAATCATTCTACTTAGCAATGAAATCCTTAAAAGAACCATGTACACTCAGTGATCCTTATTTCCCTCCCATTCACTATTGAATTAGCACTAGTAATTTTCACTCCCATTACTCCAGAATTGATTTTTCAAAGGTTACCACTGATTTTAATTTTAATAAATCTAGGCATAATTTCTTAGATCTCATTTTATTTAACCTATCAGCAATCTTTGACCCATTGGAAAACTCTCTTCTCCAAAATCCTGTCTTCATTTAGCTTTCAGAATATCACTCACTCACCTGGTTTCCCCCCTGCCTTTCTAGTCTGTATATCTCAGCCCAATTTGCTTCTTTCTCTTCATTCTCCACGTCTTCCACATTGAAGTCTTCCAGGAATCAGTCCTTGATCTTCCTTCTCTTGACTTTTACTATCTTGTATATTCTTGTATATTCTAATGATCCTCAAGGTTGTATCTCCAGCCCACATCTCTCTGTGGAATTCCAGACCTACATATGAAACTACCTGTTTGATATTTCTTTGGGATAGTTATTGGGTATTGCAAACTTAAGATGTCCAAAATTGAACTACTGATATTCTTTCTTATACCTTCCCTTCCTGTCTTTCCCAACTAAGTTAATGACAATTCTTCTAGTTGCTCTGCCAAAAAACTTGGTATCATCTTTGACTCCTGTCTTTTTCTTTTTCATACATGTCCCATCTACTCTGTCAGCAAATCTTGTCAGGTCTTCCTTCAAAATATATCCAGAAGCCAAACACATCCTCCATGACCAAGCCACTGTCATGTCAGTGGGTTGAATCTCTGCCTTCAGCTCAGGTCATGATGCAGGGGTCCTGGGATGGAGCTCTGCATAGGACTCTCTGCTCAGCAGGGGGGCCTGCTTCCCCCTCTCTCTCTGCCTGTCTCTCTGCCTACTTGTGATCTCTTTCTCTGTCAAATAAATAAATAAAATCTTAAAAATAATTAAGGCCTTTCTTGGTTATCCTATATTTCAGGAAATATCCTGATTTGTTAGTTATCCTATAGCACATCAAAATTTGATTTCTCTGTTTTAGTTTTTCTCCTCTACTACTGGCTATTTTGCCTGTGTAGTTTATTGTTTATTGTATTTACTTCACTCATGAGTAGGATTAGAGTTATCTGTTTAACAGTTTTAAAACAATAATTGCTAGCTTTGTTTTTGTTTACAGTGCTCTTAGGGGCTCATGCTCAATTCCTAAATTAATAATCTCTTGTGGGAAATTTAGTCTTTTTGTGAGTTTATGTAGCTATATGCTAATAATATTCTCTTGCATGCATTTAGTCTATGAAAAAGTAATTATAATTTTGTATTAGTAAATCTAGCTTTTATATTAGGATTAAATAGTAAGCTAAAAGTATACAAAAGTTACCAAATCATTTTCTTTAAGAAAATTAAAAAGAAATTATTTGTGAGAGAGAGAGTATGAGCAGGAGGGAGGGGCAAAGGGAGAGGGAGAAGCTCAGTGGGGAGCCTGATTTGGGGTTCGATCCCAGGACCTGGAGATCATGACCTGAGCTGAAGGCAGACCTTATCCGACTGAGCCACCCAGGCACCCCCAAATAATTTTATTTTCAAACACAATTAAGCACATTATTGCTATTTTTGACATCTGAGTATTGTTGAATTTTGTGCAGATTTTTTGAGGTATAATTGGCAGATAACTGTGTAAATGTAAGGTATACCTGTATTACTTTAATATACTTTTATATTGTAAAATGCAATAGTGTTAATAGCTCTATCACCTCACATAATTATCATTTCTTTTTTAACAACTCTTTTAGCAACTTCTAAGTATATAACAGTATTATTAACTGTAATCATCATTCTGTACATTAGATCCTCAGATCTTACTCTTCTTGTAACAGGAAGTTTGTACCCTCTAGCCAATATCTACCCATTTCCCTCAGCTTCCTACCCCTGGCAAACACAAATCCATAAATGTGTTTTGTTTTTTTTTTCAAGATTCCATGAGTAAGTCAGATCATAGAGTATTTATCTTTTTGCGTGACTTCCTTCACTTAGCTTAATTCCCTCAAGGTTCATTCATGTTGTTGCAGATGGCAGGGTTTCCCTTTTTTTTGTGGCTAAAAATATTCCATTGTAAGTGTATACCACATTTTTAAATCAGTGAATCCACTGATGGGCACATAGGTCGTTTCCGTGTCTTGGCTGTTGTAAATAATGCTGCAGTAAATGTAGAGGGACAGATACCTCTTTGAGATACTGATTCATTTCTGTCAGAATGTTCCCAGAAATGGGATTACTGGATATTCTGATAGTTCTATTTTTTCGTTTGTTGAGGAACCTCCACACTGTTTTGCACAGTGGCTGTACCAGTGTACAGTCCTGTAACAGTGTGTAAGGATTCCCTTTTCTGTACATCTTTGCCAGTGGTGTCTCTTCCCTTTTTGATGTAAGCCATTTTAACAGGTGTGAAGTGATAGATCATTATGGTTTTGATATGCATTTCCCTGATGAATAGTGATGTCGAGCCCATTTTTTGGTCCTGTTGGCCATTTGAATATCTTCTGAGGAAAGCTGTCTATTAAGATGCCTTGCCCAGTTCTTAACTGAATTGTGTTTTTTTTCTGTCGAATTGTATGAATTTTTTATATACTTTACATATTAACCTTTTTTTCAGATAGTGTGGTTTACATATATTTTCATCCATTCTGTAGGTTGCATGTTCATTATGTTACTTGTTTCTGCTTTGTTTTTTAGATTTTATTTAAATTCAACTTAGTTAACATATATTGTATTATTAGTTTCAGGGGTAGACTTTAGTGATTCATCACTTGCATGTAACACCCAGTGCTCCTCACAAGTGATGAGCCCACCACACAGTTAGACCATCTTCTAATGCCCACCACACATTTAGACCATCTTCCTGCCCACCTCCCCTCCAGCAGCTCTGTTTCTTTTCTCTAGTTAAGAGTCCCTTACGGTTTGCTTCCATCACTGTTTTTATCTTATTTTTTCCTTTCCTTCCCCTATATATTCAATGTAAATGGAACTAGAGTGTTGCTTGTTTCTTTTGCCATGCAGAAACATTGCTTGTTCCACTGTTTTTGCTTTTGTTGGTTGTACTTTTGATTTCACATGCAAAATCATTGCCAACATCAATGTTGGCAATATCAGGGAGATTTCCCCCTGTTTTCTTGTAGGAGTTTTATGGTTTAAGGTTATATATTTAAGTTTTGGTTAATTTTTGTGAGTGGTGTAAGTTAGGGGTCCGGTTTCATTCTCTGCATTTGAATATCCAGTTTTCTCAGGACCATTTATTGAAGAGATTATCTTTTCTTCCTTGAGTGTGCTCAGCTCCCTCATCAAATTTTAGTTGACTACATCCATGGGTTTATTGTCCAGTTCTTGATTCTTTTTCTTTGGGTTTTGTGGTTCTTTTTTTTTTTAATGAACGGTCATCCTATTTTGATTTTTATACCTTTGTAACAGTTTGAAAACAGGAAGTGTGATGTTTCCAGCTTTGTTCTTTCCCAGGAATGATTTGCTTATTTGGGGTGCTTTTTGTTCTATATAAATTTAAGGATTCTTTTTCCTATTTCTCTGAAAAATGTCCCTGGAGTTTTGACAAGGATTGCCTTGAATCTACAGATGGCTTTGAGTCATGTGGATATTAATGTTGATTTTTCTAAGCTATAAATAATGAGTTATCTTCCTATTTGTGTCTGATGTTTCTTTGATCAAAGTCTCATAGTTTTTAGTGTACATATCTTTCACTTCGTTGGTTAAGTTTATTCCTAAGTATTTTGTTCTTTTTGATGCTTTTGTGAATGGTAGTTTTAAATTTCTTTTTCAGATTTTTTGGGTTAATGTATAGAAATGTAATGGATTTGTATATGTGGATATTGTGTCCTTCATCTTTGCTAGTTCCATCTTTGCTAGTGGTATCTTCAGGATTTTCTATATGTAAGATCAGATCCTCTGCAGACAAAGACAATTTGATTTCTTTTTTTCTGATCTGGATGCCTTTCATTTATTTATCTAGTCTGATGTTGAATACAAGTGGTAAGGTGAGTGCCTTTATCTTATTCTTGAACTTAGAGGAAAAACTTTCAGTGTTTTGCCACTGAGTATGATGTTAGCTGTGGGTTTTTCCTATGTGGTCTTAATTATGTTCAGGTATGATACTTTGGTACCCACTTTATTGAGAGTGTTTATCATGAAAATATGTTGAATTTTGTCAAATGCTTTTTCTGCACATATTGAGATGATCATGTAATATTTTTTCATTCTTTTAATGTGTATCAAACTTACTGATTTGATTTGATTGATTTCTATAGGATAATTTTGCTCAGTAAAGTATTCTTGGTTGGCAGTTCTTTTCTCTCAGCATTTTTTTTCAAGATTTTATTTATTTGACACAGAGAGAGGGATCACAAGTAGGCAGAACATCAGGCTGAAGAGAGGGGGAAGCAGGCTCCCCCCAAGCAGACAGCCCGATGTGGGGCTCAATCCCAGGACCCAGAGATCATGACCTGAGCTGAAGGTGGAGGCCCAGCCCATTGAGCCACCCAGGCGCCCCCCTCTCAGCATTTTGAATATACAATCCTATTCTTCTCCTGGCATATAAGGCTTCTGCTGAGAAACTGCTAATAGCCTTATGAGGGTTCACTTGTAGGTGACAAGCTTCTTTTCTCTTGCTGCTTTTATGATTCTCTCTTTGATTTTGATTTTCGATGGTTTTATTATAATGTGTTTTGGAGAAAATCTCTTTAATTAGTTTTTTTGATGACTGAGCTCCATAAACTTGGATTCCAAATGTTTCCCCAGGTTTGAGAGTTCTCGCCCATGACTTCTTTAAGCTTTATGTCTTTTTCTCCAATTTGCTCCTTCCGGAACTGCAGTAATTTACACGTTGTTTCTTTTAGTGGTATCCCACAATCACATAGGCTTTTCTCATTCTTTTCTTTCTTTTTTCTTTTTTCTCCACTGATTGGATAACTTGAAAGTTCTAAAATTTGAAAATTTTAAATTCACAGATTTTTTTTTGATCCATTTTCCTCTCAGAAATTTCTTTTTTTTTCTCTCTCTTTTTAAAAATATTTTATTTTTATTTATTTGACAGAGAAAGAAAGATCACACGTAGGCAGAGAAGCAGGCAGAGAGAGAGGGGAAGCAGGATCCCTGCAGGGAGCCTGATGCCAGGTTGGATCCAAGAACCCTGAAATCATGATGGGCGCTGAAGGCAGACGCTTAACCAACTGAGCTACCCAGGCGTCCCTTGTCAGTGATTTCTATTGCTTTTTTCCATTTCATTCACTATATTATTCAGCTCCAGAAATTTTTAGTTATTTTTTTTAACTATTTCCAGCTCTTTTAAAAAATATATATTTTATTTATTTATTGAGAGAGAAAGTGAAAGAGATCAGGTTGGGGGTGGGACAGAGAGAGGGAGAGGGAATGTCAAGCAGACCTGGGGCTCAATCCCACAATCCTGAGGTCATGACCTGAGCTAAAACCAAGACTCAGACACCTAACTTACTGAGCACCCAGGTGCCCTTCCTACTCTTTATTAAACTTCTCATTTTGTTCTTCTAGCATTTTTCTCATCTTATTGAACTGGCTTTTTTTGTTTTTTAAGATTTTATTTGTTTGTTTATTTATTTATTTTAGAGAGAGCATGTGTGTGAGCCGGGTGAGTGGGAGAAGGAGAGGGACATGCAGACTGCACTGAGCATAAGTCCGATGCAGGGGTGGATCTCATGACCTTGCGAACATGACCTGAAACAGAATCAAAGGTCAGGCGCTTAACAGACTGAGCCACCCAGGCACTCCTGAATTGGCTTTTTGTGTTTTCTTTTAGCTCACTGAGTTTACTTAAAACTGCTATTTTGAATTCTTTTTTGGATAAACTACTGATCTTCATGTGTTTGAGATCAATTATTGGAAGATTATTGTGATCATTTTGTGGTATCATATTTCCTTGACTTTTTATATTCTTTGAAGTTTTACATTGCTGTATTTGCATTTGAAGTAGTCTTTAATGACTACCTTTCCAGTGTATCCAAACCTGTTTTGCTTTGTTTTTGCTCTAGTGGTGTGCTGGAACTTTACTGTAAGAAATCTCGTTTTCCAAAAAGCCTCTCTCTTCAATGGGTGATTATCTAAGTGTGTTACAAGGGCTCCCAGATGTGGTTGAGAGGAAGGGGCTGGAGCCAGTCTGTGGGCTATTGCTGGCTCTATAGCTGGGACTGTAGTGAGTGTGTCTGTTATCTGATGCACGGGTAGGCAAGAGTTTTCCTAGGTCCCTTGGTTTATGATGCTTGGTTCCACAGCTCCTACAAAGAGGTCCACAGCTGTTTTGTTGCCACAAAGACACTGTATTGTAATTGTATATTTATCAATCTTTAAAGCAAGGGATGTGTATTTGCTTATATATGGTTGGACTTCATAACCGTTCTGTGAACTAATAAATGAATTGAGATGGCTAGCAGAATTTTACAAAAAAACTGGTTTTTTATTCTTTACCAGTAAAATTATTAGAAAACATTAGTTTATTAAATCTTTTAAAAATATTTTAAAGGATTTTTTAGAATTTAATTTTTTCTCAGTGCTCCAATATTTATTGTTTATGGACCACACCCAGCACTCCATGCAATTTGTGCCCTCCTTAATACCTACCACCAGGCTCAACCAAACCCCCACCCCAACCCCTCCAAAACCCTCAGTTTTTTTCTGAGTCCACCACCCTCATGGTTTGTCTCCCCCTCCGATTCCCTCCAACTCACTTTTCCTCTCTATCTCCCAATGTGCTCCATGTTATTACTTGCTCCACAAATAAGTGAAACCATATGATAATCGGCTCTGTCTGCATGACCTATTTCACTCAGCATGATCTCCTCCAGTCCCGTCCATGTTGATACAAAAGTTGGGTATTCACCCTTTCTGATGGAGGCACAATATTCCATTGTATATATGGACCATATCTTCTTTATCCATTTGTCTGTTGAAGGGCATCTTGGCTTTTTCCACAGTTTGGGGATTATGACCATTGCTGCTATGAACATTGGGGTACAGATGGCTCTTCTTTTCACTACATCTGTATCTTTGGGGTAAATCCCAGTAGTGCAATTACAGGGTCATAGGGAAGCTCTATTTTTAATTTCTTAAGGAATCTCTGCACTGTTCTCCAAAGTGGCTGTACCAACTTGCATTCCCACCAGTAGTGTAAGAGGGTTCCCCTTTCTCCACATCTTCTCCAACACTTGTTGTTTACTGTCTTGTTGATTTTGGCCATTCTAACTGGTGTAAGGTAGTATCTCAATGTGGTTTTGTTTGAATCTCCCTGATGGCTAGTGAAGATGACCATTTTTTCATGTGTCCATTAGCCATTTGTATGTCTTCTTTGAGGAAGTGTCTGTTCATGTCTCTGCCCATTTTTTGATGTGATTTTCTGGTTTTTTGTGTGTGTGTGTGTTAAGTTTGAGGAGTTCTTTATTAGATTTTGGATATCAGCCTTCTGTCCGTAGTGTCATTTGCAAATATTTTCTCCTATTCCATGGGTTGTCTCTTTGTTTTGTTGATTGTTTCTTTTGTTGAAACTTTTTTTTCTTGAGGAGGTCCCAAAAAGTTCATTTTCACTTTTGTTTCCTTTGCCTTTGGAGACATGTCTTAAAAGAAGCTGCTGTGGCCTATGTCGAAGAGATTACTGCCTATGTTCTCCCCTAGGATTTTGATAGATTCCTGCCTCACATTGAGGTCTTTGATCCATTTCGAGTTTATCTTTGTGTATGGTATAAGAGAAATGTCGAGCATTTATTTAAGAGAGAGGGATAGAGAGTAAGAGAGAGCACAAGAGGGGAGAAGGCCACTGAGCCAAAGGCAGTGGCTTAGCCAACTGAGCCACCCAGGCTCCCAAAAATATTAGCTTTTGTTTTTTTAAAGATTTTATTTATTTATTTGACAGAGAGAGAGAGAGAGATCACAAGTAGGCAGATAGAGAGGAAGGGAAGCAGGCTCCCTGCTGAGCAGAGAGCCCAATGCAGGACCTGATCCCAGGACCCTGGGGTCATGACCTGAGCTGAAGGCAGAGGCTTTAACCCACTGAGTCACCCAGGCACCCCCATTCCTTGATAATTTTAGATATTCAGTGTCTTTGACAGTATCATGAATGGTTATGCATTTATTAGGGACTTTGAATTATTTGGTTATATTTGCTTAATATTTGTTTAGATTCTGGGGGAAGGGGGAAGATTTTATTTATCAATCTATCATAGATTATTACTTTTGGTTTATAAAGTTCTAAATTACAAAAGCCGAAGATTCCTGTACCAACAGTGTCATTGACACATATATAGTATACTCAATAAGTGTCTGTTTGGGAGTAAACAGTTGAATGAATAAATGAATGCCCATTGATCAGTTTCTGTAGAAGAAGCAAATCTTGAGTTGTTTGAAAGTAGATTTTCAATATTGCCTACATATGTAGTCTTTTTATTTAAAAAATGGTTAAGATTTATGAATTATTATTACAATTATAGCTAAAAATGGAATACTAATAGATTCATTTGCTATCCGATTACTTAAAAACACTTAAATATTACTTTCACCATATGCTGTAAAACACGTGTTTTGAAGGCACATTTCCTGGATTTGAATTCTGGGTCTACTCCTGACCACCTGAACTAGCTTTGGGAAGTTACATTTTTCTGTGCCTCATTTTCTTCCTGTGTAAAATACCTAATATAATTACCTATGTTTTGTAAGATTGTTGTGAGGCTTAAAATAGCTTTAAAACATGTGAAGTTTTCATAAAAATGCATAGTACTTACACAATAGATCCTCAAAACACTAATATCATGATTATTTAAAAAGGGTTTCTTCCATATCAGAACTTAACTTGAAGTTTCCAAATAGTTTTTAGAACCAGTAAAAGCTTGATTTATTGAAAATGACAACAAAAATGTGGTATATTTCTTTGTATCAAATAATGCAAGTAATGTCATGATTTTCCTTTGCTCAGTTTGATCTGAATTTAGTGCTTTGTTAACATTATTAATAATATAGTTTAGATATGATTTAGATATTCCTTATATTTAAGTATTTAATATTTGACTGGAAAGAATTGTGTTTTTTTTTTTTAGATCTTCAAAGAAAACGTCTAGTGTCAAGGAAGAGGTAAATATATATATAGAAAATTTTTTATTAATTTTTAAATTTTTATTTTATTATGTTATTTTGATAAATAATGTTTATCAGGAATATTATTCCATGATAAAAGATTACTTTAGGAAAGGTATAGTGAAAAAAGAGAAAATCTGCCTTTGTTGTACAGACATATACTTTGAAAAAGTTGTTCAGAAACACTAGCTATTGATAAAGGTTGTTTTGATAAAAATCAGTCCTTTTGAAAGTACCTTTTTTTTTGCTCCTATAAAGAGATATGTGTATTTATCATCTCTCTACACTCCGTATATTTTATCAATATTCAGGGAACATTTTGAAGTAGTATTATTTATTTGTAGGTCAAAAAAACAATTGATTCTAAGGATGACTTCAATGACTTAACTTTGTCATCTGAAACAATTTCGGAGGATTTCCACATGCCTGACTGTCATCATATGGCTTGCATGTTGCTAACTGAACAGCATGGTATGTATTGTAAAAGTAAGACCATTGTGTAAATATGAAGCCTTTGTATGTACATTACTATAGTAATATGTGCACTTCTTGTCTAGTGCTGTACCATACAACACTGATGTGTTATAGAGCTACTCATCTCAGAAATACATTTTATATGAAAATAGAGAAATGTTGAATACTCTTAGCAAACAGCCGTAATTTCCACTATACTTTTCATCATGGGAATGGCACACCTGATGTGTGTTAACTCTCCTCTTCTGTGCCTTCACCCAAGGTCAGGTTACCACTATATTTGTCCTAGAATACTGAAACAATCTCGGGACTGTTTTCCTTGTGATTCCACCTCCCAGAATCTTGGTCTACTCTGCAACCATAGTTACCATATATTTTTAAAAAATTTATATTTCATCACGTGACCCCCTTGCTTAAAGCTTAGCTATTACTCTCATCGTTCTGGGATGAAAGACCACAGTTCTCAGCCTCATCTTGGATTGTTTCATATCCTTCTGTCCATATCTCAGCCACTGTTTTAGATATTTTTCCTTACAATAGAGCTTTTTTCCCCTCAACAGCTTAAGTTAGGACAACTGCACATGTATAAAGTGTATAATTTGATAGTTTTGACATATGTATATGCATATGAAACCATAACTGTAATTCAGGAAGGTAAATAACCCTTAAGTCTCGTGTCTCTTTGTAATCCCTCATTATGAAACTGCCGAATGGTTTTCTAAAGTAAATTGCACCATTTTCAATTCCCACCAGCAATGTCTGAGAGTTCTGATTTCTCCATGTATATTCATGAACACTTAGTATTGTCAGTTTTTTAAATCTCAGATGTTCTGATGGGACTGTAGTATATGTATCGTTATGGTTTTAATATACATTTCCCTAATAACTTATAATGTTGAGCATATATTTGTGGGCTTATTTGCCATCTGTATATCTTCTTTGAACTGCCCAAATCCTTTGTCATTTTAAAAATTGGGTTTTCTTACCTGTTGAGTTTTGAGAATTCTTTGTATATTCTAGATATAGTTCCTTTATCACCTGTATTTTTTTTGCAGAGATTTTCTCTCAGTCTATGACTTTTCATTCTCTCAGCAACATCTTTTTAAGAGCAATTTTTCTTTTTTGATAAAGTCCAGTTTATACCTTTGTTATTTTATGAATTTTTGCTTTTGGTGTTCCTATATGAGAAATATTTGCCTAGCACAAGGTCAAAGGTTTTCTCTCTGCTTTCTTTTAGAAGTTTTGCAGTTGAATAACAAAGTTTTATAGTTTTAGGTCTTACATTTCGATCTGTGATCCATGAGATCCAGTTTGTATTCTTTTTTTTTTTTTTAAGATTCTATTTGTTTATTTATTTATTTATTTATTTGACATAGAAAGCATGAGCAGGGGGAATGGCAGGCTGAGGGAGATGGAGAAACAGTCTCCCAGCTGAGCAGAGGGCTGGACATGGGGCTTGATCCCAGGACCCGTGAATCATGACCTGAGCTGAAGGCAGCCACTTAACTGACTGAGCCATGCAAGGACCCCCATTTTGAATTCTTTTTTATTTGTGATACAGGGTATGGGTCCAGGTTTATTCTTGAACTTAGTAAGTTTACTTATTAGTTTTAGTAGCTTTTAAAAAAATTCTGTCAGATTTTTCTACATAACCAAAGTTTATCAAACTTTTTTTAAACTACTATTTTACTAATTTCTTAAGGTGGAGCCAAAGGTCATCAGTTTGAGGCTTTTCTTCTTTTTTAGTACATACATTCAGTGCTATAAATGTTCATGTGAGTGCTGCTACTGCAAGATTCCAGAAATTCTTATGTGTTATATGTTCATTTCCATTCAGTTCAGAATATTTTCTAATTTCTTTTTTCTTTACTTCTTTGACCCAGGGGTTATTTAAAATTTTATTTATTTGAGAGAGAGAGAGAGAGAGAGCATGAGCTGGGAGGGGGGAAGAAGACTCCCCTCTAAGCAGGGATCCCAGAGTGGGGATTGATCCCAGGACCCTGAGATCATGACCTGAGCCGAAGGTAGACACTTAACTGACTGAGCCACCCAGGCGCCCTGACCCAGGGTTTATTTAGATGTGTGTTAATTAGTTTGCAAATATTTGAGTATTCTCCAGAGATATTTTTATTCTTGATTTCTAATTTGATTTCTTTGTGGTCATAAAACACACTCATGACTTCAGTTCTTTTGACTTACTTCTCCTATTATAATTTATTTTATGATCCAGAATATCGTCTCTTTCGGTAAGTGTTCCATGGATGCTTGAGAAGAACAGTGGTGGTCAAGTCTACTATGTCCTTGCTGATTTTCTGCCTACTGAAATCTCAGACTATAATTGTGAATTTGCTTGTTCCTCTGAAGTTCTGTCAATTTTACTTTATGTATTTTGAACCTGTTAATAAATGCATAAACATTTAGGTTTATTATGCTTCCTTTAGTTGACTGTTTTATCATTATTAAATGAACTTATTTACTGCTGCTAATGTTTTTTGTTTTGAAAACTATTTTGTGTGGTATTAATGTAACCGCTCATGCTCAGCTTTCTTTTGCCCAGTGTTAGTGTGGTCTGTCATGTTTCTGGCCTCTTAACACATTTTTAGTTTTTACATTTAAAATGCATTTTTTAATAGGTGGCAGATAGCTGGGTCTTCCTTTTTTATCCATTTTGATGTCTGCCATTTCATTGAGGCTTTTAGACCATTTTCATTTAATGTGATTATTGATGTAGTCGATTTGAATCTGTCATCATGTTGTTTGACTTCAATTTGTCCTTTCCGTTCTTCATTGCATTCTCTTCTTTTCTGATTTCTTTCAGATTGAGCAAGTAATTTTTATGATTTAGTTTTATTTATGTGTGTGTGTGTGTATGTATGTATTTTTCTTACTAGCTGTAACTCTGTAGTTTTGCTATTTTGATGATTAGAGCCTAAAGTATATGACCTAAGCATCATAGTCCTCCATCTAGTAATGTTATAACAGATCATATGTCGTTTAAGAAAATTATAAAGGTTTACTTCCTTTTCTTCACTCCTAGCCAGATCCTTCTAGATCTGTGGGTTTGTAGTTTTCATTAAGTTTAGAAAGGTTTTGGCCATTTTTTCTTTTCTTTTTTTAAAAAAGATTGTATTCATTTATTTGAGAGAGAGAAGGAGAAAGAGAGAGTTCACGAGCCAGGGAGGAGTGGCAGAAGGAGGGGGAGAATCAGACTCCCCTCTAATCAGGGAGTCTAACACCGGGCTTGATCCTAGGACCCTGAGATCATGAGATCATGACCTGAGCTGAAGGTGGACACCCACTGACGAATCCACTTAGATGCCTCCATCGTTTTTTCTTCAAATATTTTTTCTTGTTCCTTTCCTCTACCTCTTTGGGGAACTGTATATTAGTTACTCTAAGTTTCTCACAGTTTTCCGATGTCAAATTTCAGTCTTTTATTTTGAGCTGTCTAATATGTGTTTATTCCAATCCAGTGTGTTTTTCATGTCTGACATAATTTACATCTCTGTAAGTGCTATTTGGTTTTTCAAAAATTAGCTTCTATGCCTCCACTTACCTTTTTATGCTTTCTTTGGAGTTACAGCTCAGTTAATGACAAACAGTTTGATCCTTTCCCATTCTGCTTTTATGAATTGTTAGGTGAATCCAGAGTAGTGTTCAGCCTAGAGCTCATAATTCCCCACTGCTGAGGCACGACCTACTTAACTCTACTCATTGTGCTGCGGGTTATGAGTTTTTCCAGCATGGCTAATGGGGATAGATACTGCCCCTGGTGCTATGTGAGCTCCAGGAAGGGTTTCCTCTGCTCTTTCTAGATGGATCTTTCCCCCGGTCGCAGGAGATTTCCTTACGGGCATGCATTGGTTATTACTCTTCTGATCTCCAGGGTTCTTTCTTTGTTCTGCTTTCTCCTCACCAGGGCTTTGACCTCTGATCTCATCTGTCTTAGTTTCCTCAGACTCAGTTTCATCACCTCAACTCAGGGAGTCTGGTGGAGTTTGTCCGTTTTTTCACCTGTGTCATGGCCTGGAAATTGTCCCAAGGCAGTGAGCTCAGGTATGTGTTAGGCTAACTTCCTATGTTTTCAGGGATCCTTGTCCTTCATTGCCTGAATTCCTTTGAAAATGATTTTAAAGTGTATTTTACCTGTTTTTGTTTGGCTTTTTTCAGGTAGGAAGATAAATCAGTACCTGTTATTCCATCATGGCCAGAAGCAGATTGCAATAGAACTTTGGCACATGCTGTAGACTGTCTTTAATGCTCTCCTTCCTCGTTTGCTCACATGCTTCCTGCTCCTCCTTCATTTCTCAGAATAGTTCCTCAGGGAAATCTTCCCTTCTTACCATAGATCAAGTTATGTTATGTGGTCATAGAACTCTTTTATTATAGGAACTATCTGAATTTATAATTGTGTTCTCCTTCACTAGACTTTAAGCTAAATAAAAGCCAGAGATCTGCAGAGCTTAGTGTAATATGTTTTGCTTTTTAAAAAATTTTATTAATTTAAGAGACAGAGTGCATAAGCAGGGGGAGGGGCATGGACAGGGGGAGAAGCAGACTCTCCACTGAGTGGAGAGCCCAATGTAGAGCTTGATCCCAGGACCCTGGGATCATGACCTGAGTTGAAGGCAGATGCTTAACCAACTGAGACACCCAGGCATCCCAGTAATATATTTGATATTGAAATCATTCAATATATATTTGTTTAATGTATGAATGAGTGAATGTGAAAGCATACAGTCTTTTATATGCAAAAAGTACTCATATATTTTATTTAATTTTCTTTTTTTATATTTAATTAATTTATTTGAGAACGAACATGACTGGGGGTGTGGGAAAGAACAGAGCAGGAGGGAGGAAGGGTGGATAGAATCTCAAGCAGACTCTGTGCTGAGTGGAGCCCAATGCAGGGCTCGATACGACGACTCTGGGATTATGTATGACCTGAGCTGAAACCAAGAGTCAGATGCTTAACCAGCTGAGCCACCCAGGTGCCCTATATATTTTATTTGTTTTTGTTTTTTCTCTGATGTAGATTCTGTCAGTTTATTGAAAACCCAGAATGTGGTTCTTTCATATGAAAGACTAATAAAATTTAAAAAAGATCAATGTGAACAACTTAAAAGAAAAAATAAAAAAATGGAAAATATGGCTAAGGGACTACAAAAGAATCTATCAAAGACAAAAGAAATCATATCTAAGTTGGAGCTTCAAAAAATAAAATGGGAGGATGAACTCTGCAGTTTGAGGTATGATATCTTGGTTTTAAGGAAATACTTGTACTATTTACCTTGTGTGGTTTTTTTTTTTTAATAGGCTCACACAAAATATATGTAGGGCTTGAAGTCAAGAGTGATACCAAGAGTCACATGTTCTACCAGTTGAGCCAACGAGGCACCCCTTGAATTATTTTATCTACAGATGCATAGATGTTTTGAAATTGCTAACTTACCTTGGATTTTATAGGGAAGAAAACTTCTTTAGTATTGTGAAGTATGAGATTCTTCAAAATAATATAGCAAGTTCTTAATAGTGAATACTTTTAATAATTTAATGAATATTCCAAATCATAATCTTAATGACCATATAGAAACCCATTATGTGGAAACCTCATTATTTACCAAATTGAATTTTGGGTTTTTTACCCCCATTTTTCTATACTTTAATTAATGCTGTAAGGAATGTTTTTTATATAAATCTGTTTCTACATTTCTGGTTACTCGGAATAAATTCTTAAATGTAGTGTTGTTAAAGTATAAAAATTTTTAAAGAACATCTTTGATCCTATTTTTAAAATGTTGTCACGAAATTTTATATTAATTTATATGTCCATCAACAGAATAGAAAATGGCCATTTTTCTCAAGACAGAAAAAAATTTAAAAACTAGTTTTATACATATGTGTGATTAAAAGGTGAAATAGAAAATGATTACTGCTAAGTTTTTCAGCATCTCCCTTATATGTTGATGAAAGTAATTCAAAAGTCTATGCTGCAAGCACATATTACTCTTTATTATTTACTTAATATAGATCCTGTGTTGTTATAAAAAGAGTTTTCAAATGATTTATTAAATGGATAATAGGGGAAACCAATAATACATTATATGTTATGCTGAGTGAAATAAGTCAAGCAGAGAGAGTCAGTTATCATATGGTTTCACTTATTTGTGGAGCATAACAAATAGCATGGAGGACATGGGGAGATAGGAGAAGGGAGTTGGGGGAAATTGGAAGGGGAGGTGAACCATGGGAGACTATGGACTCTGAAAAACAATGTGAGGGTTTTGAAGGGGCGGGGGGTGGGAGGTCAGGGTACAAGGTGGTGGGTATTATAGAGGGCACAGATTGCATGGAGCACTGGGTGTGGTGCAAAAATAATGAATACTTTATGCTGAAAATAAATGAAAAATAAATTAAAAAAAGAAAAAAGATGTTTAAGTGTGTAATTTGAGTGTCACCTGCGATGAGAATTGGCAAGCTGTATATTTGAGTATTCTGTTATCTAAAACTGAAAATTTGCTATAGACCATTTTCTCCAAAATAATCCATATGTTTCTGTTATAGAGCTACAGTCCAAATTCACATGTATAATCTTCAACAGAAGGCTTTTCACATACATTTTTTTAAAAATTAATTTGTTTTTTTCTTTTATTTTTTATATTTTTAATGTATTTTTTATTTATTTTCAGCATAACAGTATTCATTATTTTTGCACCACACCCAGTGTTCCATGTAATCCATGCCCTCTATAATACCCACCACCTGCTACACTGACCTCCCATCCCCTGCCCCTCCAAACCCCTCAGATTGTTTTTCAGAGTCCATAGACTCTCGTGATTCACCTCCCCTTCCAATTTACACCAACTCCCTTCTCCTCTCTAACACCCCTTGTCCTCCTTGCTATTTGTTATGCTCCACAAATAAGTAAAACCATATGATAATTGACTCTCTCTGCTTGACTTATTTCACTCAGAATAATCTCTTCCAGTCCCGTCCATGTTGCTACAAAAGTTGGGTATTCATCCTTTCTGATGGAGGCATAATACTCCATAGTGTATATGGACCACACCTTCCTTATCCATTCGCCCGTTGAAGGGCATCTTGATTCTTTCCACAGTTTGGCGACCGTGGCCATTGCTGCTATAAACACTGGGGTACAGATGGCCCTTCTTTTCACTACATCTGTATTTTTGGGGTTAATACCCAATAGTACATTTGCAGGGTCATGGGGAAGTTGTATTTTTAATTTCTTGAGGAATCTCTACACTGTTCTCCAAAGTGGCTGCACTAACTTGCATTTCCACCAACAGTGGAAGAGAGTTCCCCTTTCTCCACATGCCCTCCAACACATGTTGTTTCCTGTCTTGCTAATTTTGGCCATTCTAACTGGTGTAAGGTGGTATCTCAATGTGGTTTTAATTTGAATCTCCCTGATGGCTAGTGATGATGAACATTTTTCCATGTGTCTGATAGCCTTTTGTTTGTCTTCATTGGAGAAGTGTCTGTTCATATCTTCTGCCCATTTTTTTGTTATGATTGTCTCTTTTGTGTGTGTTGAGTATGAGGACTTCTTTATAGATCCTGGATATCAACCTTTTGTCTGTACTGTCATTTGCAAATATCTACTCCCATTCCGTGGGTTGTCTCTTTGTTTTCCTGACTGTTTCCTTTTCTGTGCAGAAGCTTTTGATTTTGATGAAGTCCTAAAAGTTCATTTTCACTTTTGTTTCCTTTGCCTTTGGAGAAATATCTTGAAAGAATTGCTGTGGCTTATATCGAAGAGATTACTGCCTATGTTCTCCTCTAGTATTCTGATGGAGTCCTGTCTCACATTGAGGTCTTTTATCCATATAGAAGAATGAAACTCGACCATTCTCTTAAACCATACACAAAGATAAACTCAAAATGGATAAAAGACCTCCGTGTGAGACAGGAACTTCTCTTTTTAAATAGTAACTAAATTATCTTTTTTTTAAATTAGAAATTAACAATTTTTATTGAACATACCTAAATTTGGAGTAGGGGGGGTCACAGAGTGGGGTCAGGGCACAGGGTACACGGTGCTACAGAAGGGACGGGTGCAGGCCAGGCCTCACTCTCGGGGGTCCATTAGGACCCCTCGCTCGCCGCGGCGCTGCCTAAGATGAAGCCCAGGGCCAGGGACACGGTCTGGTCGAAGGAGCCGCGCAGCTGCTCCACGTGCTGGTTCAGGGTCAGCAGCTGGTCGCGCAGGGGGCCCAGGATGGCCACGATGTCGCCCAGGTGCCCCAGGGTCTGCAGAAGGGCTGCATTCAGCGACGGGGCTGCGGACTGCGGTGGCGCGTGGTCCTCCGGGCGGCTGGGCAGCGAGTCTGGATCCTCCTGGGCGGGGTCCAGAACCGGCGGCGGCAGGGATCCCGGAACGCGGAAAGGCGCGCGGTCCTCGGGCCAGCCCGACGCGGGGCTGGCCGTGGAGAGCGCCGTCGCCGTCGGGGAGCCGGGAGCTCGAGGGGCGTCCGCAGACTTGGGCGGGGTCGGGCTGAACCTGAGCGTCCAGGACCGGTCCGCTTCGGGGCCGCGCGTGGCCGCCGGCGGCGGGACGTCTGGCTCCGCGGGCGAGAAGGGCACGGCGGGGGCCGGGCGGCGTCCGCGCGGGGGGCTCCCGGGCCTCGGGGAGCGGCGGCGGCCGCCGCGCGGGTTTCCGTTGTCGCCCAGCAGCCCCATGAGCTCGCGGATCTGTGCGTCGAAGGGCCCGGGCGGCTGGCCCTGCGCGTCACGGAGCTTGTCCTTGAGGCACTTGTAGCGGCGGCGGCACTGCGCGGGCGTGCGGCGCACCTGCTGGCGGGCCAGCGCGGCCGACACGCGGCGGCAGGTGGGCAGCGCCTGGCGGCGGTCCAGCAGCAGCGCGGGCCACACGGCCGGCTGCAGCAGCGTGCCCAGCAGCAGCAGCTCCGTCTCGCGGGCGCTCCAGGGCGTGCGCTGCGCCGAGCCCGGGGACTCGGGCGACGCGGGGAGGCCGGGGGACCCGGGGGACGCGGACGCCGCCAGCGCGCCGGGTGAGGCGGGCCGCCCCGGCGGGGTTCCCGGCGCGTCCCCAGCCGGCTGCGGCTCGGGGTCCGGGCTGGCTGGCGATGCCGGCGCGGGGGCGCGGGGGGCGCGGGGGGCTCGGGCGGGGGCGGCCGCCGCGGCCGGAGCAACATCCCGGGGCCGGCGGAGCTCGCAGGGTCGCGGCGGCGGCCGGCCTAAATTATCTTTTCTAATGGAGGAGTAATTACTAGTATGTGGAAAAAACAATAATTTTCCATTCTCTCTTGAATAATTTCAAAATTCCTTTCCCTACAGTATCTCCCAGAGATGTCTTCCAGAGATACTAGTACTAAGCAGCATAATGCTTTTTCATTGCTTCTTTTCAACTATATATGTCTTTTGGAAGAGATTGAAGTGAGAAATTACAAACATGAGCCCTAGAAAGGAAAATAATTGAGAACATAGAAATTTCATTTGGATAATAAACGAGCATATGTGGCACCAGATCATAACATGAGCTTTTTATTGTTTACAAAACAAATTTTAAAATAAGCACATTTATTTGCAGATTTACTCTAAAACAAGAAATACAAAAAAGAGTAAATGCTGAAATGTTATATGGAAGAATTCAGGAGGAACTAACAAAAAGAGAAGAGCAGTATAAGAAAGAAGTTGAAATGAAACAAGAACTTGAATTTAATCTTACAGCACTAGATGTGGAATTGAGGAATCTAAGAAATAATGTCAATCAGGTAAGTCTTTGATAAAAATTGCATATTTCCATCACTATTATTTATAATATCCCTTTGATTTAATGTATATTACTTAGGTATAAAATAGATGAAAAATTTAGTTTTATACTAATAGGAACTATGATATTTATAGCTAAAATCATTAATTTATTGGAATTCTTGGTTTCTCATATAAACCCTATGTGTATTTTCTGAATGAAGGGATGGAGGGTAAATTGAAATAAATATGCATGTTGGCTATTTTTAAAAAAATATTTCATTTATTTTTAGAGAGAGAGAGCATGAGTAGGGGATGTGTAGAGGGGGAGGGAAAAGGAGGGATAAGAATCTCAAGCAGACTCTGAGTGCAGAGCCTGACTCAGGGTTGGATCTTAAAACCTTGAGATCATGACCCGAGCTGAAACCAAGAGTAGGACACTTAACCAACTGAGCTACCCAGGCACCCCAGTTTTGGATCTTTTATATTAAAATATAGGCTAAATCACCTTGAGACTATGATGGAATTAGTTAAGTGTTTTGTAAAAAAATTTTATTTCACATACTATATCTACCTGTATATCTATGACAAATTTAGCTGTCATTTTTATTAAAATTTGTGTTCATGTAGGATAAAAATCCTTGTATTTAAAAAGGCTACTTCTTTTGAACATTTTTTTTAAGTTCTCTTAAACTTTTACTTTTTTAAATATATATTTATAAAATATAAAATAAAAAATATATATATTATATATAAAATATATGTATATATGTATATGTATATATGTATATATATGTATATATATGTGTTTGTATATATATATTTTCTCCATGTATATATGTATATATATTTTAAAAGCCAACACTGCAAACATAGAGGATTTTTAAAGCATGCATATTTTGAAATTGAGATTCAATTAAGTGGATTAACTTGACAGTTAGCTCCAGATTTCCCAAGTGAACTGAATAAAAAGTACAGTATCTCAGTACTTTTTATCCATATATACAAGTATATATTTATAAGTATAAATATACGTATATATGTATATACATATATACTTTAATATATGTGTACATTTATGCAAACTATACATAGTACCTTTATATACATTTTAGGTTGGCTCGATTTTATTATTTATGTAAATTTGAATTTTTAGTCTGAAATCGTGTATCCTTATGACCTTTCAATCCTTTGAAGGCCCTTCCTTTTCATTAAATCATAATTTGGGGCAATTGTGATGAGCTTTAGCAAAACTATATTTGATTTAATCTTCCCACTGCTATTTATAATTTTTTAAGCTATTTTACAAATAATTTGCTCATTTCAAATCTCAGTTACTATCATTTGGGCCTAAGTTTATCCAACAGAAAGAGAATTGTATCTCTGTAATTTATTAACTGGGCATTGGATCTCAATTTTCAGATTAATGAGGGGTGGCAGAATTCTTGTGTAGCAGGAATGGAGGTCAGGGAGAGAGGTGAAAGCCAGGTCATCTAGGGTCTTGAAGGCCATTAGAATGACTTCACTTATGTTCTGAGATAGTTATCTATTAAAAGGATTTGAGCAGAGGATTGAACATGTGAGGAACTCTGACATTAATTGAAGCCTCTAATAAAAAAGAAGGAAAACATTTCATACTGTAGAATTTACCAATGCTAGTCCCACCTATATACCCATTTCTTTTTGAGACTTCAGTCGATTGGGAAGCTTTGGGAAAATTCACCTACAAGGAAAGGGTAGTGGGGCTGAATTAATTAACTAAGTAACATAATACTGACTAGGCAGATAACATCTTTTTGTGTATTTAACCAAATTCATTAAACAGCCATAATGTGTACATGTTAGGAAAAGGAGATGAATCGATGTTTGTAGTGAAATTTTCCAGGTAAATAGGTTAAAGTTATATATTGTTAACATATCTTAATAGTAAGATGATTTATAAAACCAGTAACAGAAATGTCTTATTAGGCTTCTATGAGACAACTTCAAGAAGAACTGGCCAATACCCTAAAAACACTGTCTATGTCAGAGGCTTCACTGGAGGTGAAATCACGTTGTTGTACGAATTTAGAAGATGAGGTAAAAGACTTAAAGGAAAAACTGGCTCAGAGTAAGAATCAGGTATGTATGAAATGTAACATGTCAAGTTAATCTGTAGTTGGTTAAATAATATGAAGTGTTTTAGGATGCTTATTTCCATGGACCACTTCCTTCTCTTTTTCATTATAATTAATTTAGTATAATTTTAGTATCTTCACAATATACTTATTTCTTAAACTTTGACTTTCATTCTGTTATTTGTTTTATACATGTTTTTCTTATGGTAGTTACCCTTAGGAAAGTTGAAACTTATACATCATTCTTCACAGAAATTGGGACTTTTTTTCCTACTAAATAATTTTTTTAAAGACTTATTTATTTATTTATGGTGGGGGTGGTTGGAGAGGCAGAGGGAGATGGAGAGAATTTCAAGCAGACCCCTGCCCAGCAGAGAGCCCCAAGCTGGCTTGATTCCATGACCCATAAGATCATGACCTGAGATAAAATCCTGAGTTGGATGCTTGACCAACTGAGCCACCCAGGTGTGCTAAATAATGTTTTTTAAATGATCTCTCTGTTACCATCATGAGCTAAGCCATGTAAAAGCAGAAGATAATGTTTAATAGAATGTTTCAGAAAATTGTCTTATTTCTCATCTTCTTTTTTTGAATGGATACAGAATCTGTACTGATTTCAGGATAACTTGTACAGAAAAGTGATTTCACAAACCAGTTGAACTTAGGCATTTCCTTCATTTTCTTTTCCTTTTCAATATATAATAAATGCACAGAAATATTTAGATCATGTATACTATATACACCCAAAAGAGAGAATTAAGAAAATTATCTAGGCCTTGCCATTGGATTTTTTTTAAAGCTGTATTGAGATGGAATGCACATTCCATACAATTCACCCATTTAATATTTGTAGTTCAGTGTTTGGGCATATTGATAGAGTGTGCAACCATTACTGCCATCAAGTAGAACATTTTAATTACCCTGAAAAGAAACTCTTAATCCTTGCCCCCAGGCTCAAGCAACCACAAGTCTATTTCTGCCTCTATAGAGTTGCCCATTCTGAATATTTCATATATGGGGAATCACACAATGTGTGGTCCTTTATGACTAGCTTCCTTTGCTTAATGTTTTTGGGGTTCATCTGTGTCATAGCATATATCAGTGCTTCATTCCTTATTATCAAACAGTACTCCATTATGGGACAAAACCCTTGTTCATTCATCATTTGATGCACCTTTGGGTTGTTTCCACTTTTGG
This sequence comes from Mustela nivalis, assembly GCF_964662115.1. Lineage (NCBI taxonomy): Eukaryota > Metazoa > Chordata > Mammalia > Carnivora > Mustelidae > Mustela > Mustela nivalis. The sequence continues at coordinate 53,350 of NW_028134628.1, read as the reverse complement.
CCATTAATAATGCTTCTGTGAACGTTCATTTAGTTATTGTCTGGACATCTCTTTTTATTTTCCTGCCATCACATTTAATCCTCTCAGTTAATTGGGTTGATTTCACCATCTCTCAGTCCTTTTTTTTAATTAACATATAATGTATTATTTGTTTCAGGGGTACAGGTCTATGGTTCATTAGTCTTACACAATTCACAACATTCAGCATAGCATATACCCTCCCCAGTGTTCATCACCCGGCCACCCCATCCCTTGCACCTCCCTCTTCACCAGCAACCCTCAGTTTGTTTCCTGAGATTAAGTTTGTTTCCCTCCCCGGTCCCATCTTGTTTCATTTTTTCCTTTCCTACTCCCCAAACCCCCCAAGTTGCCTCTCAAATTCCTCCAATCAGAGAGCTCATATCATAATTGTCTTTCTCTGATTGACTTATTTCACTCAGCATAATACCCTCCCTCTAGTTCCATCCACGTCATTGCAAATGGCAAGATTTCATTTCTTTTGATGGCTGCATAGTAGTCCATTGTGCGTATATACCACATCTTCTTTATCCATTCATCTGTTGATGGACATCTAGGTTCTTTCCATCATTTGGCTGTTATGGACATTGCTGCTATAAACATTTGGATGCACGTGTCCCTTTGGATACCTACATTTGTATCTTTAGGGTAAATACTGAGTAGTGTGGTTGCTGGGTCATAGGGTAGCTCTATTTTCAATTTCATGAGGAACCTCCATGCTGTTTTCCAGAGTCGCTGCACCAGCTTACATTCCCACCAACAGTGTAGGAGGGTTTCCCTTTCTTTGCATCCTTGCCAACACCTGATGTTTCCTGACTTGTTAATTTTAGCCATTCTGACTAGTATGAGACGGTATCTCAGTGTAGTTTTGATTTGTATTTTCTTGATGCCAAGTGATGTTGAGCACTTTTTTTATCTGTCTGTTGGCCATTTGGGTGTCTTCTTTGCAGAAATGTCTGTTTATGTCCTTCGCCCATTTCCTGATTGGATTATTTGTTCTTTGGGTGTTGCATATGATGAGATCTTTATAGATTTTGGATACAGCCCTTTATCTGATATGTCATTTGCAAGTATCTTTTCCCATTCTGTCAGTTGTCTTTTGGTTGTGTTGACCATTTCCTTTGCTGTGCAAAAGCTTTTGCTCTTGATGAAGTCCCAATAGTTCATTTTTGCCCTTTCTCCCCTTGCTTTTGGGGAAGTTTCTAGGAAGAAATTTCTGCGGCTGAGGTCAAAGAGGTTGCCGTCTGTGTTCTCCTCAAGGATTATGATGGATTCCTGTCTCACATTGAGGTCTTTCATCTATCTGGAGTCTATTTTTGTGTGTGGTATAGGACGATGGTCCAGTTTCATTCTTCTGCTTGTGGCTGTTCAATTTTCCCAACACCATTTGTTGAAGAGACTGTCTTTTTTTCCATTGGACATTTTTTCCTGCATTGTCGAAGATTAGTTGACCATAGACTTGAGGGTCCATTTCTCGGCTCTCTATTCTTTTTCATTGATCTGTGTGTCTGTTTTTGTGCCAGTACTACACTGTCTTGATGATGACAGCTTTGTCATAGAGCTTGAAGTCTGGAATTGTGATACCTCCGGCATCAAGCCCTGCATTAGGCTCCCTGCTCAGCAGAGGGCCTGCTTCTCCCTCTTCGTCTGCAACTCCCCCTGCTTGTGTTCTCTCTGTCTGTCAAATACACAAACAAAATATTAAAAAACCCCCACAAAAACTTAATTATGTTGAGCATCTCATCTTTTTATGTGTGTTATTATCCATTTCTATATCTTCCTTATAGACTGAATCAATTATTTTGCCCATTTCTTTATTGGGTTATCTTTTCATTATTGTAAGAGTTATTTGTGTATCCTAAATACAGATCCCTTATCAGATATAAGATTTTCAAATCTTTTCTCTTATTCAGTAGCTTGACTTTTCACTTTATTGATGGTGACGTTTGAAGCAAAGACGTTTTTAATTTTGATGAAATATACTTAATCATTTTTTGTCTTTTGGTGTCATATCTAAGAAACTGTTGCCAAATCCAGTCACAAATGATACACCTATGTTTTTTTCTGAGAGTTTTATAGTTTTAGCTCTTATGTTTTGAGTTAATTTTGTATATATGTTATGAGGTAGAGTTCTAATATTATTACTTTGCATGTGGATATCCATTTGTCCTAGTACCACTTGTTAAAAAGACTATTCTTATTCCATTTAATTGTTTTATACCCTCATTGTACATCAGTTCACCATAATGTAGCATTTTCTTTTTATATGGTCAATTCTAATACAATGATCTATATGTCTATCCTTATGCCACTGTCCAATCAAATTTTATGAGACATCTTCCCTAGTCCTCTTGCAAATTACCACTCACTTATGTAATAATAAAAATCACTGTAGTAGAACTTAACCTTATTCCTGTAGACATTTTTTGCTTCTTAAAAAGGAGAATTTTACCAACTTATGCCTTGCTGACTCCACGATCCGATGAGAAGTTAGGCTCAAAAAGCTAGAGTCTTGTTTCTTTTCTCCATTCATATCTTCAGTCTCTCATTCAGTGCCTCCCATATCCATTTTCATCAAATCTTGGTTGTAGGATCTACTGTCTACTATCTACTTCATTACGTTTTATGAACTTGTTATAAAGTGTAGACTCATCCATAAATTTCACCATCTAGGAAGGAAAAGATGAACTCTGGGCCTTTAACTTTCCTGTTTTGAAATCTTGCTAATCCAAAATTGCAACTCACAATTAGATACTCTTTTGACCTGGTTCTTGTGTATAACACTGGTGTTGATCCTGTTCTCGGCACAGATCCTACATTCTCAGAAAACACAGTTGCCTTTACCCGTCTTCTTTTAGTTTAAATAGAAAGATATGTACTTTAATAGCTCAATACATAATTAATGGAATAAACATTTATTACATTATTTCAAGGATAGAGCTGTAAATTATCAGGTTTTATTTAATGGAGTTCTCAGAGACAAATACTAGATAATCAGTTTGAATAAATCCAAAGCCTGTTTGTTTTATATGGGAAAGCTTTGTGGCACAACATAAAGATGAGATGGTCTTACTTACCTCCCCACATAAATAAGCTTGGAGTAAGATAAAGGAGAAGTTATACTCAATTTAAATAAAGCCAAAGGACAGTACCTTTGGTTTTCTACTGAAAAGATTAAAAATGATTCCATAATGTTCTCTTTATTTCCTCACTGATGAAAGAAGAATAAAGATTGAGTAGTAGATTGATTAAAAACTACTCAAAGCTGTCTATTTCTTTTAGAATTTCAGTTAATGGAAATCAGGTAAAAGGTCAAATTTTGGTTACCGAACCATTTCTAGTTTTTCAGCTATTATACTTCAAATCATATCGTCTCTCTGCTTGCGAGTTTTTCTTTTCCCCTAACTTGAGGGAGAAATCTGAAAAGGTGTTCCTGCCAGTTGTAATAATTTGTAATTGATGGGAAACTTAGAAAAATATCTCAAGAGTAAAGAAGATGGTGGCAGAGTAAGAGAAGCCTAGGTTCACCTAATCCCCGAAGACTAAGAGAACAAAGTCCACTATTAGAGAGGAGGCCACACCAAAGAAGGTAGGAAGTACAGAAATGTGGTTTAGGAGAGAAACAGATCCTGGCTGCTGCAGAGGAGAGGGAGTCATGGTCATGGAGAAAAGCAGGAGGGAGACACGGGACTGTGCAAAAAGAACGCTTTCCTGTAGCCACTGGCTACACTGGAAAGTGAGAGGAGCTTAATTTCATGAGTTCTTACAACTAGGGGGGCTTAAAACCTGGAATTCTACAGGTCATTGGCCTTGGCTGTGATAGAGCTTGTAGTGCACTGTGATGCTCTTGGAGAAAAGGCAGGCAAACAACCTGGGAGCATACACCATGGAAATAATGATCTGAACAGTGTCTGGGGTATACGGTAGGGAAATTACTCACTCTTTTCAGAGCATTTCCCTGAGAGGAAGTGTTCACAGAGACAACTCTCTAGTAACAAAGGAACCAGCTGGTACCATTTCCCTCCAGTGCCCCTCAGCACAAGCACAAGAGCCACCTGAGCGAAGCAGTGCAGCTCTTACACTGGCTGCCTAATCTGCCTACACTGAGCAACATCCCCTTGCATTCCAGTGGAACTGCCCTGCTCAATCATTCTTATTGAACTGAGGAAAGCCTCAGTTCCACCACAGCAGGCCTTTCCCCCAGAAAATCAGCACAAGCCCCTGCCCACACCTCATCTGACCAGATTCAGGAGGGCCTCAGTACCAGTGGAGGTGGTGACAGGTCTTATTTCACAAGCACACCAGGGCACACCTAGGTAAAAGTTGCTACGTTCAGGCCAGGTACAAAACACTGCCCACAGAAGTGATGGAGAGCCTCTGCAGATGTCTGTCCTGAAGGATAGAGCAGCCAGAACACAACAGCAGAGTGCATGCTGCACACACTAGATATACTCCCCTAAGCACGAGACCCTGGGTGCTACATGACGTCTTCTGTCATAAGTCCATTACTTTTGGGAGCAGATGATATAACTGGCTTTTCTAACACAGAGAAGCTGGTAGAGACTTAGATAAGATGAGAAAACAGAGGATTTTATCTCAAATGAAAGAACAGGATAAAGCCACGGGTCCAGAGATTGAAGTGAGACAGATGTAAATATCACGGCTGATGGAGGATTTAAAGCAGTGATCATAGGGACACTCACTGGACTTGAGAAAAGAACGACAACATCATTGAGACCCTTACAACAGAGATGTAAGAGTTAAAAAATAATCATAGTTGAAGAGTGGAATAAATGAGTTAAGAAACACACCTAATGCAATGAACGGCAGGCTGGAAAAAACAGAGGAACAAATTAACAACTAAGAAGTCAAAGTAATGGAAAGCAATGAAGTCAAAGAAGGGGGAGAAAGAAGAATTATGCAGAGACCAGACCTAGGGAACTCAGTGACTCCATCAAATGTAATAACATTCATGTTATAGGAGTCCCAGTAGAAGAAGACAGAAAAAAGGTGTAAGAAAACTTGTTTCTAGAAATATAGCTGAAAATGTCCCTAATCTAGGGAAGACAACAGACATCAAGATCCAGGAGACACAGAAAACTATCAACATCAACAATAGTAGACTAACACCAAGACCTATTGTAATTGAATTTTCTAAATATACTGATTAAAAAAAAAAAAAAACATCTTAAAAGCAGGAAAGCAAGTCAGTAACTTCCAGGGGAAACCCCTTAAGGCTAGCAGGAACTTTTTCAGCAGAAACTTTGCAAGCCAGAAGGGAGTGGTATTATCTATTCAACGTGGTGAATGGGAAAAATCTGTAGCCAAGAATACTCTATCCAGCAAGCCTATTACTCAGAATAGGAGAGATAGAGTTTCCCAGATAAAAACTAAAGGAGTTTGTGACTACTAAACTAGCCCCACAAGAAATATTAAAGGGGACTCTTTGAGTGGAAAGAAGAGACCAAATGTGACACTATAAAGGCAGGAAACACAAAAGTAGCAAAAATGAACATTTATATAAAAAATAAGTTTAGGAACTCAGGAAAAACGGATATAAAATGTAATACTTTTCCTAAAGCATGGGGAGAAGTGAAAAGAATGGGCTCAAACTTAAAGACCAGCAGCTTAATATAGACTGCTATATGCAGAAGAGGTTATATACAAATTATATATCAAAACCCACTAATAGTGGTGCCTGTGTGGCTTAGTTGGTTAAACATCTGACTTGATTTCAGCTCAGGTCATAATCTCAGGTTTGTGAGATTGAACCATGCACTGCACTCTCTTCTGGCCATGGAGTCTGCTTAAGATTATCTTTCCCTCTCCCCACTCCACTCATGCCCTCTCAAAAAAAAAAAAAAAAAAAACCACTGATAAACACTCAAAGAGGAGAAAGAAATCCAAATATATCACTAAAGAAAACCAGTAAAACATTGAAGATACAAAAATGATCAGAGAAAATCTCCAGAAACAACCACAAAGCAAGTAGTAAAATGACAAATACATATCTATCAATAATTACTTTGGATATAAATGGGGTAAGTGCTCCAATCAAAATACATAGGATGTCAGAGTGGATTAAAAAAAAGGAAGAAGAAGAAAAAACAAAAAAAAACAAGACCCATGGTATAAGCCACTTGCAAGAGTTTTATTTTTGTCATAAGGACACCTGCAGATTGGAAGTCAGGGGATGGAAAAAACATGTATCCTGCAAATGGATATAAAAAGAAAGCCAGAATAGTAATACTTATATTGGACAAAATAGAATCTAAAAGAACGACTACAGTAAAAGACAAGAGCACTATATCATAATGAAGAGGACAATCTGACAGGAAGAAGAACTATTGTAAATATTTATGCATCCAACATGGGATCACCCATGTACATAAAACAATTAATGACTAACATAAAAGATAATAATACAATAATAGTAGGGTCCTTTAATTTTATTATATATGTTTTAAATGAAATTCATTTCTTTTATTCCCACTTGCAAAAGTATCCATGAAGACAATGTACAATTTGGATATTTTAGGAAGGAATAGAAATAATCAATAGTTGGGTACTTTAACTCACCACTTACATCAATGGACAGATCAGAAAGTCAACAAAGAAACAGTGGCTTTATATGATGCACTGGACTAGATGGACTAAGGAGATATATTCAAAATATCCATCCTTAAACAACAGAATAACACATTCTGGAACATTCTGTAGAATAGATCGCATGTTAGGCAACAAAACAAGTCTTTTTTTTAAATTTAATTTTTTTTCAGTGTTCCCAAATTCATTGTTTATGCACCGCACCCAGTGCTTCATGCAATACGTGCCCTCCATAATACCCACAAAACCGGTCTTAATAAATACAAGAAGACTGAAGTCATACCATGCACCTTTTCTGATCACAATACTATTAAATTTGAAGTCAGCCATAGGTAACAATCTGAAAGACCACAAATACATGTTGGTTAAGTAACATTCTACTAAACAATGAGTGGACCAACAAGGAAATAAGAGAATAAATTTTTTAAAATACATGGAAGCAAATGAAAATGAAAACACAATTGCCCAAACTTTTGAGATACAGTAAATATGGTTCTAAGAGGGAAGTATATAGATAGCAATGCAGGCCTACCTCAAGAAATAAGAAAAATCTACAACAACCTAACCATCACCTAAAGAAGCTAGAAAAAGAACAACAAATGAAGCCTAAAGGCAGCAGAAGGAAGGAGATAATAAAAATTAGAGCAGTAGTAGTAGTAGGTAGCTCAGTTGGTTAAGCAGCAGACTCTTGATTTCAGCTCAGGTCATGATCTCAGAGTCCTGGAATTGAACCCTGCTTTTGGCTCTGTGCTCAGCAGGGAGTCTACTTGAGGATTCTCTCTCTCCCTCTCCATTTGACCCTCTTCCCGCTTTCTCTCTCTCTCAAATACATTAAAAAAAAAACTAGAGCAGAAGTAAACACTATAGAAACCTTAAAAAGACAAAAATAGGAGAGATCAATGAAACCAGGAGCTGGTTCCTTGAAAAAATTAATAAAACCGATAAGGCTTTAGCCAGAGTTATCAGAAAGAAGAGAAAAAGGACCCCAATAAAATCACAGATGAGAGAGGAGAAATAACAATCAACACCACAGAAATGCAAACAATTATAAAATCATATTATGAACGACTATATGCCAACAATTTGGATGATGTAGAAGAAATGGATAAATTCCTAGAAACATATAAATTACCAGAACTGAAACAAGAATAGAAAATTTGAACAGACTGACAACCAGCAAAGAAATGGAATCATTAATCCAAAAACTATGAACAAACACAAGTCCAGGACCAGAGGCAAATTCTACTGAGCATTTTAAAGGAAGAGTTAGTACCTATTCTCAAACTATTCCAAAAAGTAGAAAAGGAATCTGAGAGTTTTGAAGTGGCGGGGGGGGGGGGAGGTTGGGGTACCAGGTGGTGGGTATTATAGAGGGCACAATTGCATGGAGCACTGGGTGTGGTGAAAAAATAATGAATACTGGTTTTCTGAAAATAAATTAATTAAAAAAAACCTTCAAAAAGTAGGTTTAGAAGGAATATACTTCAACATAATAAAGGTCATATATAAAAAATGCACGGGTAATGACATCCTAAATGGGGGAAAACAGAAAGAAAAACTTCTTAGGTCTTGCTTCTAGTTATGGGCGTCTTCTCATTAGCACTGTTTGTCATTATTAAATTAATCTTAGGGCCACCTCGGTGACTAAGATGGTTAAGTGTCTGCCTTCGGCTCAGGTCATGATCTCCCGGTCCTGGGATCGAGTCCTATTTCAGGCTCCCAGCTCAGCAGGGAGTCTGCTTCTCCCTCTCCTCTGCCTCTCCCCCTGCTGGTTCTCTGTCTCTCTGTATCTCTCCCAAATGAATAAATATTTTAAAATTAAAAAAAATTAATCTTACCCTTTTTTTACTTCCCACTTAAATGGAGACCAATTTCTAATATATAAATTATGTATCTTATTAACTCTTTTTGCATTCCATTTTTCTATCTGTTTGTTTTTTCTTAACAAACTCCCCAAAGTTTAGTGGCTTAAATAAATAACGTTTATTTTGTTCACAAATCTACTGTTAGGAAAAGTGTGGCTAGGACAGCTTGTTCTCTTCCCCTAGCTTCAGGTGGGGCAGCTGAAAGGCTTGGGGCTGGAACTGTTTGAAGATTTGTTCACTCACATCTGGTGGTGTTGATGCTGGCTATTGTCTAGGACTATAGTTGGGGCAGGCAGCCAAAACACTTACATGGGCACACCTAGACACTTTGTGGCCTGAATTTTCTTACAAGATGGGGGGCTAAATTCCAATCCAAAAAAGCTGCCTGAACTGCAGAGCAAGGCAGAAGCTCTATTGTCTTTTGTAACCTAGCCTTGGAATACACAGAGCATCACATTCACCATATTCTGTTAGGAGAAAGTCACAAAGGTAGGCCCATGGTCTTTTTTTTTTTTTTAATGGGATGAATATTTAAAAAAGCTATGGACACATTTTAAAAGCAGCATGATTTAACCACTGGCCACAATTTTTTGTATTCCTCCCACATGAAAAATACACTCGCCTCCCCCCTCCCATACCTCCCACAAATCTCAGTTCTTCATTGGGTTTGGGCTTGAGTCCAAGATCTTACCATCTTCATCAGGTACAGCAGGGATAAGGTGCCTGAAGTGTAGTCCCTTGAGTGCAAGTCCCCTCCATCTGAACACTTGGGAATTAAGGAAGACAGTTCTCTACCACTCAAAATGGAACACTCTGGTAACCTGTTAAGGACTCTCCCATTGAAAGAAAATGGGAGGCACACTAGTCCATAGCAGTTTTGAAACACAGCCTGAAGCATGCTGTCAGTTCTTCAGTGAGGACTTAGTCCTAACCATGGGAATGCTTCTCCATGGTTGTTTGCTTTACTTTTTGAGCTCTCGGTTCTGTCCTTTTCATGAGGAATGACCTGCTTTTTCAGCCTTCTTCCTCCTGGTGGGAATTCTAAGACTCAAGGCCTATTTTTAGTTTGTACTATCTTGGTCTCTTTTAGTCCAAGCTCGCAAACAGTGTTTTTGCTACTATAATTCTCTTAGTTTTTTGAGTTTTCCATGAATACGATTTGATTTCATGCCATTAGAAAAGCCATTCTCCTGGGTCTTTTGAAATAAGCTTTCACCTCAGGTTTCCTGTGCAGCTCTCATTTGACAATGCCTTTCAAATTCTCACACTCTTAAGATCCTTAAAGAAATTTGAGGCACACCTTAAGTCCTTCTCAAGTCTTAATAAAGGGTTTATAGTTTTGGTTTCATCCATAGGCCATGTCTACCTGGATTTGCTTTTAACCCAGAAACCATTTCTTTATTTTAGCATTATTTGAGAATACAGCATGTGGAGAGGCTATAAATGAGGGAACAGATAGATGAACCCAGTAAGTCCTGGTTCCTTCATATTAGCTTTATCTTTAGCTTATCTCTCCTACCAGATTTACATTCATGTGGTTTGTGGCACAAGTTCCTTTTCCCTCTAGTGTCATTTTCTTCACTTGTCTAGAAGCCTTTGCTGTAAGCCCCTTCAAGGGACATCAGGTTTCCACTCACAGTCTCTTGGAAACCCGTTTGGTTTTCATTCTTACTCTTCTCTACTTCTCACTCTTACTCTTCTTTCAGGTTCCACCCACCTCCTGGTTCAAAGAAGGTTTAGTTTCAGTTTTTTGGTTTTCTTTTTTAATGGCAGCACCCCATTTTAATGTCAGTATCTGTGCCAGTTATTTATTGCCATATAATAAACCATCTCAAAACCTAGTGGCTCAAAACAGCATTTATCTTGTTCACAAATCTTTGGACAAGGCTGAGTAAGACCAACTCATTTCTTCTTCATTTGGCATCACCTAGGATGACTGGAAACTGGGAACTAGAATCATCTAAAACCTTGTTCATGCACATGTTTGGCTGTTGAGGCTGGCTTTTGGCTAGGATGTTAGCTTGGGCAGTCTCAGCTGGAATATTTGCATGAAGACTCTCTAGGTACCCTGGGCTTTCCCACAACAGCTGGATTCTAAGGGGGAGGTTTCCTAGAAGAAGAAAGTCATATGGAAGCTATATCACATTTTCTTACCTCACCTTAAAAATCACACAGCAGCTCTTCCATATTCTGTTCACTAGGAACCAGTTACTAAGGCCAGCACATATGAAAGGGAGGGATTGTCACGGGAGAAGTGTCAGTTTATAAACCCACCACATCCACTTGTCTTTCCATTCATATTTAAAGGAAAGGAGTTCTTCCCAACTCAGCATCACTGAAACTCCAGCAAGTTTTTTGGTTGTTTTCATTGCTTAGTATATTCTCTTAGTTTGTGGGAAGTATCAAAGGATTGTAACACTGTCGAGTTAAAGAATATTTTTTAATCCAAAAATATATGAATCATCTCACTAAATTTTTCCCCACTACTATTTTTCTTTTTTACTGAGAGATGTGATTTCTTAATCTTGTGAATCATTTCTCCTCAGAATGCAATTCAAATTAGCATAAGACATTTGTAATTCAGAAAAAAGGCTTATGGCAATAGAATCAGCATTTATAGATTCATTAATTAGAGTCTTATTTTCAATGTCTTATTTTGGTAAGCATTTATTGGCTCAGACCTACATAAGTCAATATGGTATTCCTAAAACTTCTTTAAAAATTATGGAGTACATGGGCACCTGGGTGGCTCAGTTAAGTGCCTTTGGCTTGGGTCGTGATCCTGGGATGCTGGGATTGAGCCACATGCTTGGCTTCCTGATCAGTGGGGAGTCTGTTTCTCCCTCTCCCTGCTCTTGTGCTCTTGCTGTCTTGCTCTCTCTCCCTCTCAAATACAGATATAAAATTTTTAAAAATATTATGGGGCATTAAGATGAGGGAAGGGTTAAGAGACTTTCTACTAAGACGTGACTTACAGTTATCTTATGGAGGAAAAATCTGAAACAATCAGAAAAATAAAAGTATAACAATTAAATAGAAATGTGTGGCAAAGAGGATGACAGCAGAGATCGATTTTAGCAACTCTTAGTGGTTTGAATTTTGTTCATTTTCTGAGTTATTTGAGGTTCTGCATTCCAAGACTGTACTACAATATAGATAATGTTTTGTTGAAAATGAACTTATTTTAAGATTTGAGCACCTGCCCGGAGCAGTCAGTAATGTATGTGACTCTTGATCTTGGGGGTGTGAGTTCAAGCCCCATATTTGGTGCAGATATTTAAAATCTTTGAAAAAATTTTGGGCTCTTAGTTTTGCATTAGACTCTTTTCACTTTACTTCCAAACTGTATTATTTTATTCATGCAGGTGGATGATCTTACAGCAAGAAACCAGGTTCTTTTTAAGGAATTATCATCTATGAAAGAAATACAAACAAAATGTGAAGAGCTAGAAAAGAATAAAAAGAAGTTGGAACAAGAAGTAGTAAAGCTCAGAAGTTGTGTAGAAGTCAACATGTTAAAATATAGTGAAATGGAACAATATAAACGGGATTTTGAAGAAACTACAAGATTGAACGTAGCAGAAAAATTAAAAGAAGTTGATCTATTTTTAGAGGTTAATTTATTTGTCTATAAAATGTTTTAATTCATTTAACTGCAAATTACATTTTGGTTATATGCAGTGTAGAGTTTTCCTCTACTTCCTTTATAGCAATTTGGTAAATTTCTGGAAGCATTTGTTCCTTCCCTTTAAAATTTTTAGTTTTCATTATTATTCACACTAATTGATCTTTCAGAATGATTCACAGTAGAAAGTCATTTTATTTTTTAAGACCAGTTAGTATAAAACAAGGCGATTGAGAGGAAAAGAAAAAACTGTGCTTTAAAAATTTTGATCATGTGGTACATGGGTGGCTCAGTCAGTTGCTTGTTTGGGCTCCATTCTGGGCATTCCTACATAAAAGAAGAAATGGTACCATACTTGGATTATTCCTTTTTTTAAAATATTAATTATCTTATTTACTTATTTGGAAAGCAGGAGTGGGGGATGGACAGGTAGAGAGAAAATTCCAGGCATATTTCATGCTGAGTAGGACACAGGGCTTTATCCCAGGACCCTGAGAACACTAGCAGAAACCAAGCGTCAGGCACTCAGATGACTGAGTCAGCCAGGCACTCCAGGTACCTCTCTTATTCTTAAGTTGTATTGTTCACTTTTTAAAAATTTAAATGATTTTATTATTCTTTGAATTATCAGATTGCATGAGCTCTAATGTAAGAATGAACATTATTCACATTTAATTCAGGTTCACATTAGTGATAAATATTTTACATTTCAGCTTTTTTTTTTCACTTTAAAAATTTCTCTCTGAATCATTGACACAAAACTAAAAGAAAGAAATATACTGTAATTACCCAGGTTGTAACAATTTTAAAACTATGCTTTTGATTTGCTTTAGATGCAAGTAGCATTTCAAGAAAGCTTAGCACAGGTAAGAGAAAAAAATTATGCTTCAGGAAGACGTCAAATGGAACTCAGAATTAAAGAGCTGGAATTTGAATTATCCAAAATGAAAAATTCTCAAGATGCTACTCAAACAGAATTGGACTTATACAAGCACCTCTACCAAGAAGAAGTAACACATCGAATGTCATTGACAAATGAACTGAACAAGTAAGTTAAACAATCATAGAAAGTAGAGTTAGCTTATTAATTTGCCTCTAAACCATACTTTTTATGGAGCCATGTTAATGAGATCAGTAGTAAGTGAAAGCCAACTAGATAGTATAATTTTGAAAAATGATGTTTGTAAATGAACTTATTGTCGAAATGCTTGTCCAAGTCAGTTTGAATTTCTCTCTCTCTCTCTCTCTCTCTCTCTCTTTTTTTTTTTTTTGGTTTTAAATGATTTTATTTTTTTCCGTTGCATATTTTCAGTTAATCTGATCTCCTAGTCTTTAAACTAATTGTTGGAAGGTTTATAATTTAGACAGCATATTATTACAAAATTGTCAGAATTACCCTAAATAGAAATGAGTTTATTAATAATTATTTATCAATGTTAGTTTATTTTTGGAAGAGTACATCTTTAACCCAAAATGTCAAGATGGAAATGGTAGATTCCACCCCCAGTACCTTGGTATCTGTGTTATAACCTAATTGCCTCTGGAGCTGTTTCAGTTCTTTCTGATCACAACCCTGCCATCTACTTGTCCTCTAGCAATTGTTCATCTAAATTTTTCCTCAGTGCCAAATGCTCAATCTCTCTGAGGTAATGTGTGAAATGTACAAGAGTGGTGAAAGCCAATGCTTGAAAAATGTCTTTGAGGGATTTTTAAAATTTTTATTTTCCTTTAAATATTTTACATATTTATTTGACAGAGAGAGAGCAAGTGAGCACAAGCAGAGGGGAGCAACAGGCAGAGGGTGAGGGAGAAGCAGCTCCCTCAAGCAGGGAGCCCAGTGTGGGGCTCAATTCAAGGACTGTGGGGTCCTGACCTGAGTTGAAGGCAGATGGTTAACTGACCGAGCCACCCAGACCCCCAGGATTGTTTATTTTTGCAGCTCTAAACTTGTTTACTAAGTATAAGTATGTATCATGGCATCCCCAAGAATCTTTTAAGTACAACCATTCCAGAAGGCAGCAGGTATAACCTGTTAGTCCATGAACATCACTGATAGCCATTTCTCTCCCTCCTTAATTTGAATTACTTGTTAGTTAGGAACCCTAGAAATATATGTACTTCTTTAGAACAGTTTTAAACCTATAATTTTACATAGTGGGTCTTCTCTGTCACATTTACCATGTTAAAACACTATTTAATGGCACATTCTGTTTACTATTATGGAAACTTAAAAAATGCAAGTAATTTAGGACTGATTCGGGGAGAAATGAAATACTAAGCATTGTGTTTTGTTATCTGAACAGGACTAGTGCGGTCAATATGAGGCCAGCCCCATATCTGCCTTATGGCATAAATGTTAATAATAATAGCTCGCTATTCAATAGAGATTTTTCTCTAAGAGAAAACATGGTGATTGGTACCTCAAACTCAAGGCGTTCAAGTAATGACATCGATACTTACATCACCAAGGTTAGTTATATTATTTTTCCTTTTTTTCCTTGGGTTTCAGATTCCTGATATAATTTTTGTTTTTAATTTGGTAAAATTCTGAGTTGTTTAGCTAACTAATACACACTAAGTAAAAGTCATAATTATTTGTGCTAATAAAGAAATGAGACAGAAATTTTGATTTTTTTCTTAGATCCTGGAACTCTTACTTTCAAGAGATACCTATTATAACCTTTATCAATAAATATAACTAAACTGACATTTTATTTTTTTTCAAGATTTTATTTATTTTTGAGAGAGAGTGTACAAGAGGGGGAGAGAGTGTGAGATTCTCAAGCAGACTTCCTGCTGAGTGTGGAACCCTCCATGGGGCCCAGTCTTACAATTCTAAGATCATAACGTGAGCCAAAAACAAGAGTCAGACACTTGACTAAGTTACCCAGGCACCCCAAAATGGACACATTTGAAATTTCTTAAAAACCTACATCTAAATTCGATTTTAGAAAGTAACTTTTATTGCTCACTAATGAAATTTATACTTAGATGCTTTGATTAATTTCCTGGTTGGCAATGGTTCATAACAATTGTAAAGTTTGCTATTACCCATTATTCCCACCCCTATGTATAAGTGAACAATAAGAATCCAAACACATAATCACATATGGATATTTATTATTTAAAAGAGCCTATGATAAGTCCTTTTTATGAATAAAATAAAATAAAATAAGAGATTAATTTTTCTTTTTCAGTTGTAATTGCTGTCATTTTCTCACCTGAGAGTACATCCTTAATTGTTGTGTTACTTGGAGCATTTTTTAAAACTTATAACACTTCTATTTCAATTTTTACAAAATGTCCTGCTGAGCAATTGGTAGAGCATTTTCTAAATCGCTAAATCAAATCAAACAGATACAGGATTCTTCTTCTCTCTCTCTCTCTTTTTTTTTAGAGAGATAGAGAGGGTGAGAGAGAGTACATGCAAGCTGGCAGTGGGGGGTGAGGTGCAGAGTGTAAGCAGGCTGCATACTCAGTGCAGAGCCTGATGCAGGGCTCAGTCTCAACAATCCCGAGATCATGACCTGAACCAAAGTCAAGATCAGATCCTTAACTGACTGAGCCACCCAGGTGCCCCACAACTGGAATTTTAAAAATGAAGTTCACAAATATCTACCTTGGCATCACTTGAATGACTGATGACTAAGATGGGAATAATAGGGAGTCTTTAAGTAGCAGCTGGTTTCCATTGTGTATCATTGTTATTAAAATATCCATTTCAATCAATGTACATAGGTTTATGGTTTTGAAAGTATATTCATGGTCTTACTAATGTAGACAAAAGTAGCATAGGCTCATGGTAAGTGAGGCCTCAATCTTGTTTTTTCATTTGGTTTACTTATTGTCTTGCTCTCATCCCTCCTAATTTGAGGACTTTCTTTAGTGATCACAATGAAGTTCATATATAACATCCCATGCATATAGAAGTCTTTAAGTTGATGGTTACTTAAGTTCAAACACATTTTAAAAACACTACATTTTTCCACCCCACCTTGTTTTATGTATTTGATGTCTTAGTTTACATCTTTTTATTTTGTGTATCTCTGAACTAATTACTGTAGATACAATTGTTGTTACTACTTTTGTCTTTTAACATTCATACCGACTTTATAAAACTGATCTATTACTTTTATTGTATGTTTGCGTTTACTAAGAAAACTCTTTCATAATTTTCTTATTTCTAGTTATGGCCTTGTCTTTCTTTCTTCTTTCTTTCTTTTAATCTATTTTTGAGAGCAAGCAAGAGAGAACACAGATGGGAGGGGAGGGCCACAGAAAGAGGGAGAAGCAGACTCCCTGAGCATGGGGCCTGGTGTGGGGCTTGATCCTAGGAGGTCCCTTAACCTGTCCTCATTTTAAAAATTTTCTTGTCTTTTTGTTTTTTGGCTTGGATGGCTTCTGCTGCCCTGTCCCGTAGATCACTGATCTGTTCATCTGCAGCTTTTAATCTGCTGTTGATTCCCTCTGGTGTATTTTTTCTTTTCAGTTATTGTATTTTTCAGCTCTGATTGGTTCTTCATTATATTTTCTCT
This sequence comes from Mustela nivalis, assembly GCF_964662115.1. NCBI lineage: Eukaryota > Metazoa > Chordata > Mammalia > Carnivora > Mustelidae > Mustela > Mustela nivalis. The sequence continues at coordinate 36,701 of NW_028134628.1, read as the reverse complement.
TTGTTGAGATTCTCACTGAATCCATCCATTCTCCAAAGTTTGCTGAGCATTTTTATGACCATTTCTTTGAACTCTTTATCAGGGATATTAGTTATCTCTGTTTCATTAGTTATTTTTCTGAAGCATTGTATTGTTCTTTCATTTGGAACATATTCCTCTATCTCCTCATTTTGTCTTACTTTCTGATTATTTCTTAAATTGTTCTTTTCAGCTTTTTTCCCTCTTTAACGTATGTTGCTTTGAATAATGAATGTTAGGTATAAAGTCAAGGAAGAAGAAACCATTTCTAAGTATTGTCTGATCATTTTTCTTGTTGGAACTATTGTGGAGTAGGTGGCAGATGACATTGCTCTTCTTTTTCTGAGTTGAGAACACAGGAGTCAGGCAGCTGGAGACAAGCTTAGTGACTTGAATACATAGTAACAACTTGGAGGATCTGTCTTAGGTATGTAGCCACAGCGAACTTCCTAATACTTTATTTCAAATTAGGCACTTCCACACAGAGTTGTAAATGGAAGGAACAGATGTTTGATGCCCATCCCACAAAGATGAAAGCAGACCTCAATTCATGTTACTATGGCAGGCATAGTTTTACAAAGAAGAGATTTGGAAGCACATAGCATTGCTTAGTGCCTTCTCCCAAATTCACCCACTAGGTAAATCTCCTTTCCTGTCATGAAGAAGGTAAAGAAGTGTTCTCACATGGAAATGAAGGTTTACCTATAATTTCTGAGTGGATTTAATTTATAATTAAAGTTAATCGTGTCTTTTGTACATATGAACTAATGGAGAAGCTAGATGGCAAAGAGAAATCTGTTCAGTGTTTTAAATTTTGCTATAAATAACTCACAACATAGGTAACTCATTTGTTGATTGATTTTGATAAACCAAGTTTTATTTGAAGGAAATGAATAATTCTTTCAAGGAAGAATTTCCTCAGTTTCAGGTTCTTTCATTCAATTAAAGATTTTCTTCTTCAAGTTCTGTGTCCCTTCAAGTTAAAAAAAATTGTGCTTATAGGGCACCTGGGTGTCTCAGTGGGTTAATCCTCTGCCTTCGACTCAGGTCATGATCCTGAGATCATGATCCTGAGGTCCTGGGATTGAGTCCCACACTGGGCTCGCTGATCAGCAGGGAGCCTGCTTCTTCCTCTCTCTCTGCCTGCCTCTCTGCCTACTTGTGATTTCTCTCTCTGTGTGTCAAATAAAAATTGGAAGGGGAGGTGAACCATGAGAGACTATGGACTCTGAAAAACAATCTGAGGATTTTGAAGGGGTGGGGGGTGGGAGTTTGGGGTACTAGGTGGTGGGTATTATAAAGGGCACGAATTGCATGGAGCACTGGGTGTGGTGAAAAATAATGAATACTGTTATGCTGAAAATAAACAATAAATTAAATAAATAAATAAATAAATAAATAAATAAATTAAAAAAAAAAAAATAAAAATCTTTAAAAAAATTTATGCTTATAAATTGAATATATTGACTGTTACTAATAGGAGTTAAGGTAACTTCCTTCCTTTATTTCTGTTCATGACTGTAAAAAATTATGGTTAGAAAGCTGTTTTCTGCCTAATGCTTTAACTTTATTGAACCACATGACAAAGGTTTATGTATTCATTTTCTTTGAGTTCTAGTTAAAAATGCATGTATTTTTCCTGAATATGAGAAAAGAACTCTCATAAAACACTAGGCTCAGTAAGAACTAAAACACATGCCTGGCTTGCAATGAGGTGGTTTTTTGACCTCAGGCAAACTACAATCTTTCTGAAGCCTTTTTGTCTCTTATGTAAAATTAGGGACTTTGACTAAGTTAGTGACTTTTATACTGCTGGGGGAAAATTTTTTTTTTAAAGATTTTATTTATTTATTTGACAGAGAGAGATCACAAGTAGGCACAGAGGCAGGCAGAGAGAGAGGAAGGGAAGCACACCCCCTGCCGAGCAGAGAGCCCAATGCAGAACTCAATCCCAGGGCCCTGAGATCATGACCTGAGCTGAAGGCAGCAGCTTAAACCACTGAGCAACCCAGGTGCCCTGGGGAAAAATTTTTTTCCCAAAGAATAGAACTTAGCTTTAAAAAAAAATATATTTATTTTCAGCATAACAGTATTCATTGTTTTTGCACCACACCCAATGCTCCACGAAATCTGTGCCCTCTCTAATACCCACCACCTGGTTCCCCCAACCTCCGACCCCCCGCCCCTTCAAAACCATCAGATTGATTTTCAGAGTCCATAGTCTGGGTATTTACCTTAAAGATAGAGATATAGTGAAAAGAAGGGCCATCTGCACCCCAATGTTTATAGCAGCAATGGCTACGGTCGCCAAACTGTGGAAAGAACCAAGATGCCCTTCAATGGACGAATGGATAAGGAACACATGGTCCATATACACTATGGAGTATTATGCCTCCATCAGAAGGATGAATACCCAACTTTTGTAGCAACATGGACGGGACTGGAAGAGATTATGCTGAGTGAAATAAGTCAAGCAGAGAGAGTCAATTATCATATGGTTTCACTTATTTGTGGAGCATAACAAATAGCATGGAGGACAAGGGGAGATGGAGAGGAGAAGGGAGTTGAGGGAAATTGGAAGGGCAGGTGAACCATTTTGCATTAAACTGTATTATATAAAACAGAGACAAGTAGACCTGTTTAGCTAAAGGAGAAAGGAGACTACACCTATAGACTTCCTTGTCCCTCAATCCTGCTATGTCCCATTGGACCCTAAGATTTCTATGAGCCATAGTTTGAAAACTAACAGTTATGAGAAAATCCTTCTAGTTAATAATTCTTTGAATTAAAATTTGCTGATACATTGAACATTGTTTTTCTGTGTATGATTTTCTTACCCTCCTAATTTTTTGATAAATGGAAAAGTATAAATAAAATTGCAAATGCGTTCTCCTTATTAGTGGACTTCAAGCTATTTCTACATCTAAACACAGTTCTCTCCAGGAAATAAAGGTCACAGAAGTAAATATTTAGGAAATTATGGGGGAAAAGATAGTAACATTACATTGGTAATTCCTTGTCATGTCATATAAAAATATTTTATATTTTACATAGTATTGATTAATGGTATTATAAAATTGCTTCAATAAAAGTTTTTCCCATCAAGTGGTATTGAGTTATTAGTTTTAAAAGGCTGTCTAGTAATATTGTCAGATTATTAATTTTATAAGGCCTGAATAGAATGGTATTGTCAAAAAATGTTATGATTCCTCAAAAAATTAAAAATAGAAATGCAGTACAATTCAGTAATTCCACTACTGGGTATTTACCCAAAGAAAATGAAAACACTAATTTGAAAAGTTATATGCACCCCTATGTCTTTTGAAACATTATTTACAATAACCAAAGTATGGAAGCAACCTCAGTGTCCATCAATAGATGAATAGATGAATAAAGAAGATGTGATATATATATATATATATATATTCAGCTATAAAAAAGAATGGGATCTTGCCATTTGTGACAACATTGATAGACCTAGTATTATGCTAAGTGAAATAATGCAGAGAAAGGCCTATACCATATGATTTCGCTTCTGCATGGAATCTAAAAAACTAAACTACTAATAGCCTACTGGTGACTGGAAGCCTTACTTATAACATAAATAGTTCATTAACACAGGTTTTGTACATTACATATATTATATACTATATTCTCACAATAAAGCTAGAGAAAAAATGTTAATGAGAAAAACATAAGAGAAAATACACTAAAATACAGTATCAAAAAAAGTCCATGTGTAAGTAGACCTGCACCATTCAAACCCATGTTGGTCAAGAGTCAGCTGTATATTATAAGTATTCCCATTTAGAATTTTCTTACACATGAAAGGTATCCTCTCTCTGAATGCCCAAGATGTGGTCTAATGTAGGGTACCAAGCGGTGCCTGGGTGTCTTACCTGGTTAAGTGACTGCCTTCAGCTTAGCTCATGATTCCTTGGTCCTGGGATAGAGCCCCACTTCAGGCTGTCTGCTAAGTGGGGAGTCTGCTACTTCCTCCCCCTCTGCCTCTTCCCCAACTCATGCTCTCTATCTCTCATTTTGTCTCAAATAAATAAATAAATAAATAAATAAATAAAATTGCTGGCATAAACATTGGTGTTCAGGTGCCCCTTTGGATCAATATATTTATATCTTTGAGATCAACCCATAGTAGTGCAATTGCTGTGTCGTTGGGTATCTCTATTTTCAGCTCTTTGAGGATCCACCATACTGTTTTCCAGAGTGGCTGTATCAGCTTATATTCCTACCAACAGTGTAAGCGGTTTCTGCTTTCTCTGCATGCTTGACAACATCTGTTGTTTCCTGACTTGTTCATTTTAGCCATTCTGACAGGTGTGAGATAATATCTCATTGTGCTTTTAATTTGTATTAATTTCCCTGATGCCAAGTGATGTTGAGCATTTTTTCATGTCTGTTGCCCATTTGTGTGTCTTCTTTGGAGAAATGTCTGTTCATTTCTTCTACCAATTTCTTGACTGGATTGTTTGTTTTTCGGGTGTTGAGTTTGATAAGTTCTTTATGGATTTTGGATACTAGCCCCTTATCTAATATGTTCAATTGCAAATATCATTTTCCATTCTGTACGTCATCTTTTTATGTTGTCAGGTGCTTCCTTTGCTATGCAAAACCTTTTTATCTTGATGAAGTCTTTGTTTCCCTTGCCTTTGGAGATGTTTGTAGCAAGAAGTTGCTTTGGCCAGAGTCAGAGAGAATACAACCTGTGTTCTCTTTTAGGATTTTTTTTTTAATTTTTTCAATTTATTTATTTTCAGAAAAACAGTATTCATTATTTTTTCCACCACACCCAGTGCTCCATGCAATCCGTGCCCTCTATAATACCCAACACCTGTTACCCCAACCTCCCACATCCCCGCCACTTCAAACCCCTCAGATTGTTTTTCAGAGTCCATAGTCTCTCATGATTCACCTCCCCTTCCAATTTACCCCAACTCCTGTCTCACATGTAGGTCTTACATTCATTTTGAATCTTATTTTTGTGTGTGGTGTAAGAAGATGGTCCAGTTTCATTCTTCTACTTGTGGTTGTCCAGTTTTCCCAACACCATTTGTTGGAATGACTGTCTTTTGTTCCATTGGACATTCTTTCCTGCTTTGTCACAGATTAGTTGACCATAGAGTTGAGGGTCCATTTCTGGGCTCTCTATTCTGTTCCATTGACCTGTGTGTCTGTTTTTGTGCCTATACCATACTGTCTTGATGATGACAGCTTTGTCATAGAGCTTGAAGTCCGGAATTGTGATGCCACCAGCTTTGGTTTCCTTTTTTGACATTCCTTTGGCTATTTGATGTGTTTCCTGGTTCCATACAAATCTTAGGATTATTTGTACCAGTTCTGAAAAAAATGCTGATGGTATTCTGATAGGGATTGTGTTGAACGTATAGATTGCTCTGGGAAGCATAGACATTTTAACAGAATTTGTTCTTCCAATCCATGAGCATGGAAGGTTTTTCCATTTCTTTGTGTCTTCCTTGGTTTCTCTCGTGAGTGTTTGATAGTTTATCGAAGAGGCAAGTACCGATCCCTTGCCTCTTTGGTTGGGTTTATTCCTAGGTATCTTAATGGTTTTTGGTGCAATTGTAAATGGCTTTGACTGCTTAATTTCTCTTTCTTCTATCTCATTGTTGGTGTATAGAAATATAACTGATTTCTGTGCATTAATTTTATATCCTGCCACTTTGCTGAATTCCTGTAGGACTTCTAACAATTTTAGGGTGGAGTCTTTTGGGTTTTCTACATAGAGTATCACATCATCTGCAAAGAGTGAGAGTTTGACTTCTTGCTGATCCAGATGCCTTTATTTCTTTTTGTTGTATGATTGCTGAGGCTAGGGCCTCTAGTACTATGCTGAACAACAGTGGTGAGAGTAGCCATTTATGCCGTGTTCCTGACCTTAGGAGTGAAGCTCTCAGTTTTTCCCCATTGAAAAACAATACTCGCTGTGGGCTATTTGTAGATGGCTTTATGATGTTGAGGTATGTTCCCTCTATCCCTGCACCATGAAGAGTTTTAATCAAGAAGGGATGCTGTACTTTGTCACGTGGTTTTTCTGCCACTATTGAGAGTATCATATGGTTCTTGTTCTTTCTTTTATTAACATATTGTGTCACATTGATTGAGTTGTGGATGTTGAACCACCCTTGCAGACCAGGAACAAATCCCACTTATTCATGGTGAATAATCCTTTTAATGTACTGTTGGATCCTGTTGGCTAGTATCTTGGTGAGAATTTTTGCATCTGTGTTCATCAGCAGTATTGGTTTGTAATTCTCATTTTTGGTGGGGTCTTTGTGTGGTTTTGGGATCAAGGTAATGCTGGCCTCATAGAGTTTAGAAGTTTTCTGTCCATTTTTATTTTTTGAGACAGCTTCAGAAGAATAGGTGTTCATTCCTCTTTAAATGTTTGGTCGAACTCTCCAGGGAAGCCATCTGTCCCTGGAGTTTTCTTTGTTGGGAGATTTTTGATGACTGCTTCAGTTTCCTTGCTGGTTATGGGTCTGTTCAGGTTTTTCTGTTACTCTTTCTTCCAGATTGCCTAATTTGTTGGCAAATAGTTGTTCATTATACGTTCTCAAAATTGTGTTTCCTTGGTGTTGGTTGTGATCTCTCTTCTTTCATTTGTGATTTTGTTAATTTGGGTACTTTCTCTTTTCTTTTTGAAAAGTCTGGGCAGGGGTTTATTGATCCTATTCTTTCAAAGAGCCAGCTCCTAGTGTTGCTGTGTTCTACTGTACTTTCCGTTTCTTTTTCATTGATTTCTGCTCTGGTTATTATTAATTCGCCTCTCCTGCGGGATTTAGGCTTTCTTTGCTGTTGTTTCTCCAGGTCCTTTAGGGGGAAGGTTAGGTTGTATATTTATGACCTTTCTTATTTCTTGAGAAGGCTTGTATTGCTCTATACTTCCCTCGTCAGGACTTCCTTGGCTGCATCCCAAAGATTTTGAATGGTTGTGTTTTCAAATTCCTTTGTTCCATGAATTCTTTTACTTGTTCTTTAACTTCCTGGTTGACCCATTCATTCTTTAGTCGGATGCACTTTAACCTCTGTGTATTTGAGTTCTTCCCAAATTTCCTCTTGTGATTGAGTCAAGCTTGAAGCGACTGTGTTCTGGAAATATGCAGGGAATGATCCCAAACTTTTGGTACTGGTTGAGACCTGATTTGTGACCCAATATGTGATCTCTACTAAAGAAAGTTCCCTGTGCACTGGAGAATATGTATTCTGTGGCTTTGGGATAGAGTGCTCTGAATTTATCTGTGAAGTCCATCTGGTCCAATGTGTCATTCAAACCCCTTGTGTCCTTGTTTATCTTCTGCTTAGATGACCTGTCCATTGCAGTGAGTGAGGTGTAGAAGTCCCCTATTTATTGAATAATGCTCGATGTGTTTCTTTAATTTTGTTATTAGTTGGCTTATGTAATTGGCTGCTCCTATGTTAGGAGCAAAAACTCTTGACAATCGTTAGATCTTCTTTTTGGAGAGATCCTTTAATTATGATAGTGTCTTTCCAAATCTCTTATGATGTCCTTCGGCTTAAAATCTAATTTATCTGATAGAAGGATTGCCACCCTGGCTTGCTTTTGATGTCAACTAGCATGGTAAATTGTTTTCCACCCCCTCGCTTTCAATCTGGAGGTGTCCTTGGGTCTAAAATGAATCTCTCGCAGATAGCATATTGATGGGTCTTGCTTTTTTTATCCAATCTGATACCCTATGTCTTTTGATTGGGGAATGTGGCCCATTAATTTTCAGGGTATTATCGAAAGATATGAATTGAGTTGCCATTGTATTACCTGTAATGTCATTGTTTCTGTAGATTGTTTCCTTTCTAGTGTATCTCACTTTGAGGCTCTCGCTTTGCTTAAAGGATCCCCATTACTATTTCTTGCAGGGCTGGTTTGGTGGTCACAGTTTTTTTAGTTTCTGTTTGTCCTGGCAACTCTTTATCTTTCCTTCTATTTTGAATGAGAACCTTGCTGAATAAAGTATTCTTGGCTGCATATTGTTCTGGTTTAGCACCCTGACTATACCTTGCCAGTCTTTTCTGGCATGTCCTGAGCTGCTTTCTGGATTTTCTCTTTGTCTCTGAAATTTGCAAGCTTCACTACTATATGTCGAAGTGTTGGCCTATTCTTATTGATGTTGAAGGGGGTTCTCTGTGCCTCCTGGATTTGAATGCCTTTTTCCTTCCCTGGATTATGGAGGTTCTCTGCTATAATTTCTCTGATATACCTTCTGCCACACCTCCTTTCCTCCTCTTCTGGGATCCCAGTTATTCTAATATTGTTTTGGTTTATGGTGTCACTTATTTCTTGAATTCTCCCCTCGTGATCCAGTAATTGTTTATCTATCTTTTTTTTATCAACTTCTTTATTCTTCATCATTTTGTTTTCTATCTCACTAGTTCTTTCTGTTTCGTTTATCCTACCCGTTAGAGCCTCCAATTTTTTAAATTTGAAATAGTTAATATTTATTAGTTAATTATAGCTCAGTAAGTCTATAAAAGATAAGAAGTGTTTTATTTCACCATTACCCATTATGTATGTGATGAATTTTTAAAATTTCTATTCAGTTAGCTGATACATGATATATCAGTTTCAGATATAATGTTCAGTTAACCATCAGTTGTATATAATACCCAGTGCTTTACACATCACCTGCCCTCTTTCATGCCCATCACCCAATTACCTACCCCATCCTACCTCCTCTTCAGCAAACATCTGTTTTATTTTCCTATAGTTGAGACTCTCATGATTTGTCTCCCTCTTTGATTTCTTCTATTTAGTGTTCCCTCCCTTCCCTTATGATTCTATGCACTGTTTCTTATATTCCCCATATGTATGAAACAATAAGATAATTGTCTTTCTGTTATTGACTTATTTCTCTCAGTATAGTGACCTACATTTCCATCTACATCAATGTAAATTGTAAGAGCTCATCCTTTTTGATGGCTTTGTAATATTCCATTGTATTTATATATACACCACATCTTCTTTATCCATTCCTCTGTTGATGGACATTTGGGTTCTTTCCACAGTTTAGCTATTGTGGAGATTGCTTCTATAAACATTGGTGTCCAGGTGCCCCTTCAGATCAGTATGTTTGCATCTTTGGGGTAAATACCTTGCAGTACAATTACTGGGTCATATTTTTAACTTCTTGAGGAAACTCCATACTGTTTCTGGAGGCAGAGCCTCCATTTTTTTTATTGCATCTCCTTAATAACCTTTTGATTTCAGCTTGGTAATATTTTTGTTCTTTTATTTCTGCAGAAAGGGATTCTCCAGTGTCTTTTGTGCTTTGTTCAAGCCCAGCTAGTATTTTCATAGTTGTTATTCCATGTTCTAATTCTGTCATCTTACTTATATCCATACTGATTAGGTCCCTGACAGTCAGTAGTACCTCCTGTTCTCTTATTTCAGGTGAGTTTTTCCATCTAGTCATTCTGTCTAGAGAAGAACAGAAAATGAGAGAACAAAATACTAAAATAACAACAACCCCAGAGAAATAAAATTTTACCAATCAGAAGAGACCAGAAACCAAAATAAATAAATAAATAAAATAAAAATTAAAAAAGAGAGAGAATATAATCAGGTGATGAGAACAGAACAATACACTAGATTCTGTGTATATTTTAGTCTGTTTGCTGGAGGAAACTACATCCCAAAATTGTAAAGAAAGAAAAAAATATATATAATCAAAAATAAAGTTAAACACTATGAAAGGATAGAATGTAACTATAAAAATTGAAATAAAAAAATTTAAAAACCCGAGTTGATAAAATGAGAAATTAGTTGAAATGGAAAAAAAAAAAAAGAAAATTAAACTAGAAAGATTAAGGAGCCATGAGTCCTATATAGTATTTTCCCCCAGCACTAGAGTTTTGGAGTTCTCTATGATTGGTTAAAGTTGATCCTAGCGCTAAGTTCTTGCTGATTTTCTGGGGGAGGAGCCTTTGAACTTTAGCTGATTCTTGGAGGTCTTCACCCTGGTGGTATTGCACTGCCCTTGCCAGGGGGCAGGCTAAGTAAGGGCTTCCTGATTCCTCTTTGTGGCTTTTGTTCTCTGATGGTTTTCCACACCACTTGAGAGGATTAGAATGAAAATGTGAGCCTCCCAGTGTCCAGCCCTAGAGCTGAAAGTGGGCACACTCCACTCTTCAGGGTGCCCTCACAGAAAATCTGTCAATCACTCTTGTCTCCCTGATTTCTGTATTCACTCTCTGCATGCTCAACCTTTGAACATTTTTATCTCAGCCATGCTACCCCCTTTGGAGTTTCCAAACTTTTTCAGTCTCCTGTGGCAAGCCTTCATGCTGCTCCTACAGGGGAAGGGAGGGAGGTCTTGCCCTGGCTTTTCTGTGTGTTGGGCCCTTACCCTAAGAGCAGTTACCCAACGGGATGTGGTTTGTGGTTAATGGCAACACTGAGCTGAAAGCCCCCTCCTCTGCTCTTTGATTGCATCTGGCTTCCCTGCTAAAACACCTGGGAACTCTCCCATACTCAGGCACCCCATTCTTTCTGTGACCCCAGGGATCCTGAGATCAGGCAGTTCTACCAAGGATTCCGACCTACTTCTCCACCTGAGTGCTTTTCAAACAGGGATGTCTCTCATCAGATTAGACTTATAAAAGTTTCAGTTTGCATGCCACTGCTATATCACTTTCTGATAAGCGGTTTATGCACCCCACCCCACCAACAGTTTATCTTCCCATGTATCACCTTGGATTCACTTCTCCATGCCACACCTCCTACCTTGCAGAACATGGTCACTTTTCTATTTGTAGAATTATAACAGTTCTTTTCTTAGATCTCAGGTTGAGTTCACAGGTGTTCAGAATGATTTGAAAACTCTAGCTGAATTCCAGGGACTGGACAAAACTATGGTCCCCTACGCCTCTGCCATATTCCTCCACTTCCAGAAATTTTGTATATTTAATAGACCAGTATTAATTGTACTTTTTATCAGATTTATCTAAATAGCATTACCTGTATTTCTTCTGTTACCTAAGATTAAAAAACGTAGGGGTTTATTTTATTTATGTGATTATCTTTCTATTTAAGCAATCCCTAACTTAGTCTCTAGTAGTGGTTTTTTTTATATTAAATTTTTTTTAATTAATTTCTTTTCAGTGTAACAGAATTCATTGTTTATTCACCATACCCAGTGCTCCATGCAATCCATGCCCTCCATAATACCCACCACCTGGCTCCCCCAACCTACCACCCCCAGCCCCTTCAAAACTGTCATTGTTTTTCAGAGTCCATAGTCTCTCATGGTTCATCTCCCCTTCCAATTTCCCTCAACTCCCTTTTCCTCTTGAGAGTCCATTATCATATGGTTTCACTTATTTGTGGAGCATAACAACATGGAGGACATAATAGTGTTATTTTAAGTTCACATTTCATAAGATATATATAATTCCTACAGTAAAGTCTCTTGTTTAACTTGAACATTATAAATAATATTTGACTAATTTCAGGCGCTGCAGGAGTTTGACGAAACTCTAACTAGAGCAGCAAAGGAAGGTATGTTGCCAAATTTCTGAATTAAGGTGGTCATTGATTTCTGAAGTAAACTATGAATACTAAATGGCATTGTTTTCTATTGTTTGGATAATGGTACTATGTTAAAATTTTTAATATATATCTAATAAAATGTAAAACATAAACATAATGAGATATATATTTATTCCTCATTTAGTCATTGTTTCAGACTTAAAAAAAATCTCCAAATGCCTATTTATCTGTTATTTCAAGCTGTAATCTTCCTTCACTTTGGCCATCCCTCTGGAACTGTAAACCTAAATATGTGGGCTTTCTCAAATCCTTGTTTCTGCTAATGATATAAACATCCTCCCCCCCCAAAAAAAGAAGTCTTGTCTTAGGTAATAGTTAAGCAATTATAGTTCAAATAGCTGTCACTTGACAGGTGACATTTAAATCTTCAGTCATTGATTTTGTCATTGATTTATCATTTGCCATTGGGTAAAATTCCAACCTCCATACATGGAATAAAAACACCCAAATCAGTTTGGTTCTTGCCAGATTTTTCAGCCTTCTCTATTTCTAACATTTACCCTACTCTGCGGCTTTGCTCTCCCACCTCTTCAGCATCAACTACTTGCAGTTCCACAAGTGTTCTTTCTCACTCTCTGTGTACATTCTTTGTATATGCATCTTCCCTCTACCTACATGCTTCTTCCCTGTCCTTCAGGTATCAGCTTACATATCCCCTCCACCAAAAAGCAGACAATATTGATAGAAAACTAGGATTTTCCTTCTGTGAGTTCTTATGTTCAACGCTGAAACTTGCCTGCTTGATTTTTCAGTCTGTCCTATATGATCTGCTCTGTTATCATCTTGTAATGAGAAAAACAGAAGCTCTGATATTTATCCACAATAGCTATTACCTCAGTGGGCAACCATGAGCAAAATATATTTAAAAGTGATCTTGTAGAAGCAATCAGGTGGCTTGTTGGTCTGGAAGGTTCCCCTCTCTTCCTAAAGACAGGAGACTTTTCTGCTGGTCGTGACCATAAAAATCCAATGGGCCCTGCCATACTTGACCACAGAGATAAGAATAGATGAATGAGGTAAGCAGGATGGCTGGGAAGTAGGAGTAGGCGCCCTTTCAACCTGTATCCTAAAGTGAGCTGATTACCTTCCAAAGAACTCCAATCACCCACAAAATCAGCCTATATCAGAATTATACACATCTGGATCTCTACCGGAGCAGAAGACGCTAGTGGGCAGTCTTTTTGTTTATCTGTTTTTGTTTGTATACTTCATCAATCTTACCTTGGGGCCCATTTGGGCTGAACCTTCTCTTTTATCTTCCCTTTCTTCCCTATCTCTCTTTCTCTCTCTTTCTTTTCTTTTCTTTTCTTTTTTCTCTCATTTGGGTGGGGAATCCTGATTGCTCAGAAGCGTTCCCGGGTGCACCTTGACTGCACCATGGTCGATACATCCAGCTACATCCATTCAGCCATCTCTCACCAAGATGACTAGGAGGAGGAATGCCCAACAGAAGAAAAATACAGAGGATGAGCCTTTTGCAATAGAGCTAACAGCTATCAACATAGACAATATGTCAGAAAGAGAATTCAGGCTAACAATTATCCAGGCATAGTTAGGTTGGAGAAAGCCATGAATGATCAAATGGAACCGATTAGGGCTGAATTGAAAGCAAAGAGAGATCATGTTTTCAATGTTAGGGAAGAGCTGAAAGCTACAAGGAATGAGCTTCACAATGCTCTCAATGAGTTCCAATCTAATCTAAATTCTCTCTAAAGCTAGGGTAACTGAGACAGAAGACAGAATTAGTGATCTGGAGGACAAACTTAGAGAAAGAGTCAGGAGGAAGCCTGGAACAAACAGCTTAGAAGCTATGAAAACAGAATCAGGGAAATAAAGGATGCCATGAAACATTTCAATGTCAGAATTATTGGAATCCCTGAAGGGGAGGAGAAAGAAAGAATTCTGGAAGATATAGTGGAACAAGTTCTTCATCAAAATTTTCCCAATCATGCTAATGGAACCAGCATTCATGTACTAGAGGCTGAACGGTCTCTACCCGACTATAGATTCCAGAAAAACATCAAGGCACCTGATAGTCAAATAGAGGAATCATAAATGTAGATATAATCTCTAGAAAGCCGCTAGGTCAAAAAGGCTCCTTACGTACAAAGGAAAGCCCATCAGAAAACGTCAGACCTGTCCACAGAGACCTGGCAAGCCAGAAAGGGCTGGAAAGATATATTCAGGGCACTAAGTGAGAAGAACATGCAGCCAAGTATACTTTATCCAGCAAGAGTGACATTCAAAATGGATGGAGAGATAAAGAGTTTCCAAGACCGGCAAGTCTTAAAAGACTATGCAACCACCAAGCCAACACTGCAGGAAATATTAAGGGGGTTCTGTAAAAGCAGAATGAACCTAAGAATAGCATTGAACAGAAATATAGAGACAATCTACAGAAAGAAAGGCTTCAAAGGTAACACAATGTCAATAAAAATGTATCTATGAATAATCACTCTCAATGTGAATGGCCTAAATGCACCCATAAAATGACACAGGGTTGCAGATTGGATAAAACAACAGGACCCATCCATATGTTGTCTACAAGAGACCCATTTTGAACCTAAAGATACACCCAGACTGAAAATGAAGGGATGGAGAGGCATCTTACATGCCAATGGGCCTCAAAAGAAGGCCGGGGTAGTGATTCTCATATAAGACAAATTAGATTTTAAACTAAAGACTGTAGTCAGAGATACAGAGGGACACTACATCATTCTAAATGGAGTATCCACCAAGATGATCTAACAATTGGAAATATCTATGTCCCCAACACGAGAGCAGCCAATTACATAAGAAAACTGTTAATCAAGATAGTCATTGATATGAATACACTAATCGTAGGAGATCTTAACATGCCTCTCTCAGAAATAGATCATCAAAGTGGAAAATCATTAAAGAAAAAAGAGCATTGAATGACACATTGGACCAGATAGACCTCATAGATATATACAAAACATTCCACCCTAAAACAACAGAATACACATTCTTCTCAAGTGCACATGGAACCTTCTCCAGAATAAACCACATACTGGGTCACAAATCAGGATTCAACCGATACCAAAAGACTGAGATGATTCCCTGAACATTCTCAGATCACAATGCTTTGAAACTGGAGCTCAATCACAAGGAAAAGTTCTGAAGGAACTCAAACACCTGGAAGCTAAAGACCACCTTGCTTAAGAATGCTTGGATCAACTAGGAGATCAAAGAAGAACTGAAACAATTCATGGAAACCAATGAGAATGAAGACACTTCACTCCAAAACCTATGGGATACAGCAAAGGAGGTCCTAAGGGGGAAATACATAGCCATCCAAGCCTCCCTCAAAAAAATTGAAAAATCCAGAACACAGCAGCTGTCTCTACACCTCAAAGAACTGGAGAATCAACAACAAATTAAACCAACTCCACACAAAAGAAGGGAAATCATCAAGATTAGAGCTAAAATCACTGAGGTAGAAACCAGAGATGCAGTAGAAAGTATCAATGAAACTAGAAGCTGTTTTTTTGAAAGAGTCAATAAGATCAATAAACCACTGGCCACAGTAATCCAAAATAAAAGAGAGAAAGCTCAAATTCATAAAATTATGAATGAAAAGGGAGAGATCACAATGAATACCAAGAAAGTGGAAACAATCTTCAGAAGTTATTAGCAACAGTTATATGCCAATAACCTAAGCAACCTAGATGAAATGGATGCATTCCTAGAAAAATATAAACTCCCAAAATTGAACCAGGAAGAAATTGAGAACCTGAACAGACCAATATCTAGTAATGAGATTGAAGCAGTGATCAAAAACCTCCCAAAAAACAAGATCCCAGGACCTGACAGATTCCCTGGGGAATTCTACCAAACTTTCAAAGAAGAAATAACACCTATTCTTCTGAAGCTGTTTGAAAAAATTGAAGCAGAAGGGAAATTTCCAGACTCTTTCTATGAAGCCAGCATTACCTTGATCCCCAAACCAGGCAAAGACCCTACCAAAAAGGAGAATTTCTCAACAACATTCTCAACAAGGATCCAACAGCACATTAAAAAGATTATCCACCATGACCAGGTGGGACTCATACCTCGGCTACAAGGATGGTTCAACATTCTCAAATCAATCAATGTGATAGAACAAATTAATAAGAGAAAAGAGAAGAACCACAAGGTCCTCCCAATTGATGCAGAAAAAGCATTTGACAAAATCCAGCATCCGTTCCTGATTAAAATGCTTCAAAGTATAGGGATAGAGGGAACATTCCTGAACTTCATCAAATCTACCTATGAAAGACCCACAGCAAATATCATCCTCAATGGGAAAAAGCTTGCAGCCTTCCCTTTGAGATCAGGAACACAACAAGGATGCCCACTCTCACCTCTCATGTTCAACATAGTATTAGAAGTCCTAGCAACAGCAATCGGACAAGAAAGAGAAAAAAAAATGCATCCAAATTGGCAATGAAGAAGTCAAACTCTCTCTCTCTTTGCAAATGACAAGACTCTTTATATGGAACACCCAAAAGGCACCACCCCCAAACTACTTGAACTCATACAACAATTCAGCAATGTGGCAGGATACAAAGTCAATGTACAGAAATCAGTGGCTTTCTTATACACTAACAATGAAAATACAGGAAGAAAAATTAGAGAATCGATTCCATTTACTATAGCACCAAGAACCATAAGATACCTGGGAATAAACCTAAGCAAAGAGGTAAAGGATCTGTACTCGAGGAACTACAGAAGACTCCTGAAAGAACTCGAAGAAGACATAAAAAGATGGAAGACCATTCCATGCTCTTGGATCAGAAGAATAAACATTGTTAAAATGTCTATACTGCCTAGACCAATCTATACTTGTAATGCCATTCCGATCAAAATTCCACCAGTATTTTTCAAAGAGCTGGAGCAAATAATCCGAAAATTTGTATGGAATCAGAAAAGACCCTGAATCGCTAAGGAAATGTTGAAAAACAAAAATAAAACTGGGGGCATCACATTACCTGATTTCAAGCTTTACTACAAAGCTGTGATCACCAAGACAGCATGGTACTGGCATAAAAACAGACACATAGACCAGTGGAACAGAGTAGAGAGCCCAGATATGGACCCTCAATTCTTTGGTCAAATAATCTTCGACAAAGAATGAAAAAGTATCCAGTGGGAAGAAGACAGTCTCTTCAATAAATGGTGCTGGGGAACCTGGGAAGCAATATGTAGAAGAATGAAACTCGACCATTCTCTTACACCGTACACAAAAATAAACTTAAAAAGGATAAAAGACCCCAACGTGAGACAGGAATACATCAGAATTCCTAGAGGAGAACATACGCAGAAACCTCTTCGATATCAGCCACAGAAACTTCTTTCAAGATAAGTCTCCAAGGGCAAAGGAAACAAAAGTGGAGATGAAGTTTTGGGACTTCGTCAAGATCAAAAGATTCTGCACAGCAAAGGAAACACTCAACAAAACAGGGTTCTCGGAATGGAAGAACATATTTGCAAATGAACGTACAGACAAAAAGTTGATATCCAGGATCTATAAAGAACTCAAACTCAACACACACAAAACAATCATATGAAAAAATGGGCAGAAGATATGAACAGACACTTCTGCAATGAAGACATACAAATCACTATCAGACACATGAAAAAATGTTCATCATCACTAGCCATCAGGGAGATTCAAATTAAAACCACATTGAGATACCACCTTACACCAGTTAGAATGGCCAAAATTAACTAGAGAGGAAACAACATGTGTTGGAGGGGATGTGGAGAAAGGGGAACCCTCCTACACTGCTGGTGGGAATGCAAGTTGGTGCAGTCATTTTGGAGAACAGTGTGGAGATTCCTCAAATTAAAAATAACCCTGCAATTAAAAAATGACCCTGCAATTGCACTGCTGGGTATTTACCCCAAAGATACAGATGTCGTGAAAAGAAGGGCCATCTGTGCACCAATGTTTCTAGCAGCAATGGCCACGGTCGCCAAACTGTGGAAAGAACCAAGATGCCTTTCAACGGAAGAATGGATAAAGAAGATGTGGTCCATATACACTATGCAGTATTATGCCTCCATCAGAAAAGATGAATACCCAACTTTTGTAGCAACATGGACGGGACTGGAAGAGATTATGCTGAGTGAAATAAGTCAAGCAGAGAGAGTCAATTATCATATGGTTTCACTTATTTGTGGAGCATAACAAATAGCATGGAGGACAAGGGGAGATGGAGAGGAGAAGAGAGTTGAGGGAAATTGGGAGGGGAGGTGAACCATGATAGACTATGGACTTTGAAAAACTATCCGAGGGTTTTGAAGGGTTGGGGTTGGGAGGTTGGGGGAACCAGGTGGTGGGTATTGGAGAGGGCACAGATTGCATGGAGCACTGGATGTGGTGCAAAAACAATGAATACTTGGGCGCCTTGGGTGGCTCAGTAGGTTAAGCTGGGAACTTCGGCTCAGGTCATGATCTCAGGGTCCTGGGATTGAGTCCCGCATCGGGCTCTCTGCTCAGCAAGGAGCCTGCTTCCTCCTCTCTCTCTCTCTGCCTGCTTCTCTGCCTACTTGTGATTTCTCTCTGTCAAATAAATAAATAAAATCTTTTTAAAAAAATAAATACTGTTATGCTGAAAAAATTATGAAAAAAAGTACGCAGGAGAAAATAAAAATAAAAGTGATCTTGTATTTTATATTGTAGTTGTATTAGACATTTTTCATTCTTCATAACACTCATTAGGCTTCAACTTTGTTTTTTTAGTGACTTTTAATTAAAAATGAATTATTATAGATAAAGACTGTAATTCTTTTTCTTTTCAGCTGCTACTGAATTTGAATTAGGCTTACCTGGTGAGGCCACCTCTTTAGAATCTACTTTTGAAAGACATACAGATTGTGACGACTTAACGAAAGCATACAGAGAGTACTCAGAGTTTCTGAAGCAAAAGTATAGCATCTGAAAGATAAATAGTAAAAATTTATTTACTGGATGTTTACACAACATTTTAATTGTTTCCTATTAAATGTATGATATGCAAAAATCTTTAATAAAGGAAAATATTTCTGGACCATGTGTGTAATGAAAGTTTATATAATATTTTAAGCTATGTTTCTCAGCAGCTAATTAACTTTTAAGCAGATTTTTTATGTGGAAATCAGCATTATGGGTTTTACATGCTCCAGGCTGCCCAAATACAAGCTTTCTTTTTTTTTTTTTTGGGAGACACTTTTCAATTGGTTGCTTACATTTCTGCATTTTTTTTAATTTTTTATTTTTTATAAACATATATTTTTATCCCCAGGGGTACAGGTCTGTGAATCACCAGGTTTACACACTTCACAGCACTCACCAAAGCACATACCCTCCCCAATGTCCATAATCCCACCCCCTTCTCCCAAACCCCCTCCCCCCAGCAACCCTCAGTTTGTTTTGTGAGATTAAGAGTCACTTATGGTTTGTCTCCCTCCCAATCCCATCTTGTTTCATTTATTCTTCTCCTACCCACTTAAGCCCCCATGTTGCATCACCACTTCCTCATATCAGGGAGATCATATGATAGTTGTCTTTCTCTGCTTGACTTATTTCGCTAAGCATGATACGCTCTAGTTCCATCCATGTTGTCGCAAATGGCAAGATTTCATTTCTTTTGATGGCTGCATAGTATTCCATTGTGTATATATACCACATCTTCTTGATCCATTCATCTGTTGATGGACATCTAGGTTCTTTCCATAGTTTGGCTATTGTGGACATTGCTGCTATAAACATTCGGGTGCATGTGCCCCTTTGGATCACTACATTTGTATCTTTAGGGTAAATACCCAATAGTGCAATTGCTGGGTCATAGGGCAGTTCTATTTTCAACATTCTGAGGAACCTCCATGCTGTTTTCCAGAGTGGCTGCACCACCTTGCATTCCCACCAACAGTGTAGGAGGGTTCTCCTTTCTCCACATCCTCGCCAGCATCTGTCATTTCCTGACTTGTTGATTTTAGCCATTCTTACTGGTGTGAGGTGATATCTCATTGTGGTTTTGATAAATACAAGCTTTCTAAACAGCACCCAACCAACCAAGTTTTCATGAATACTTCAGTCATGTTAATTGATAACTTCTTGGTATTTTCCAATTGTTATTACTCCATATGAACGTAGAGATCTAGACAGACATTACTTTGATATATTGCTGCTAAGTTTAATGTCAATGTTTACACGTATTCTAATTTTTATAGTGCCATAATACCTATGTATAAATTTAATTTTAAATACTGATTCTGGGTTGCTTGGGTGGCTCAGTGGGTTGGGCTTCTGCCTTCAGCTAAGATCATGGGACCATGATCCTGGGATCGAACCCCACATCAGGCGCTCTGCTCAGCGGGGAGCCTGCTTCCATCTCTCTCTCCATCTATCTCTCTGCCTACTGGTGATCTCTCTCTCTCTGTCAAATAAATAAATAAAATCTTTTAAAAAATTTAAAAAATAGATAAATAAATAAATACTGATTCATAGCTCTTCCCTCACGTTAAATAAGATTTGCCTAAGGCTTTTCACCTTTTCTGTTTATTTTTTACTTTTATAGAACAGTCTTAAGATTAGAAGAAAAAAAAAGGAACTTTTACCCCAGAACCATTTGCAAGACAATTGTTAAATTATGTCTGATTACCATAGCATTTATATCCTACAAGTCAGTACATTCTGCATAACTACTGTACCACCTTGACAATCAGATAATTAATTCTAATACAGTTGACCCTTGAATAATGCAGGGGTTAAGGTCACCGACCCTTTGCAGTCAGAAATATGTGAATAACTTTTGACTCCCCAAGCACTTGAGTACTAATAATCTGCTGTTGACCAGGAAACTTACATGTACAAAAACAGTTACTTAACCTGTGTTTTGTGTTATATGTATTCCATACTATATTTTTACAGTAAAGTAAGTTATACAAAAGAAAATGTTATTAAAATCATAAGGAAGAAGTTCCAAAAGTTCATTTTCACTTTTGTTTCCTTTGCCTTTGGAGACATCTTGAAAGAAGTTGCTGTGGCTGATATGGAAGAGGTTACTGCCTATGTTCTCCATTGATCTATGTGTCTGTTTTTGTGTCAGTACTACACTGTCTTGATGATGACAGCTTGGTAATAGAGCTTGAAATCTGGAATTGTGATGCTACCAACTTTGGCTTTCTTTTTCAATATTCTTTTGGCTATTTGTGGTCTTTTCTGGTTCCATAAAAAAAAAATAGGATTATTTGTTCCATTTCTTTGAAAAAAAAATGAATGGGATTTTGATAGGGATTGCATTAAATGTGTAGTTTGCTTGAGGTAGCATAAACATTTTCACAATATTTGTTCTTCCAATCCATGAGCATGAAACATTTTTCCATTTCTTTGTGTCTTCCTCAATTTCTTTCATGCCTACTTTATAGTTTTCTGAATTTATATTCTTCATCTCTTTGGTTAGGTTTATTCCTAGGTATCTTATGGTTTTTGGTGCAATTGTAAGTGGGATTGACTCCTTAATTTCTCTTTCTTCTGTCTTGTTGTTGGTGTAAAGAAATGCAACTGATTTCTGTGCATTGAATTTATATCCTGACACTTTACTGAACTCCTGTACAAGTTCTAGCAGATTTGGAGTGGAGTCTTTTGGGTTTTTCACATATAGTATCATATCATCTGCACAGAGTGATAGTTTGACTTCTTTGCCAACTTGGATGCCTTTAATTTCTTATTGTTGTCTGATTGCTAAGACTAGAACTTCTAGTACTATGTTGAATAGCAGTGGTGATAATGGACATCCCTGCCATGTTCCCGACCTTAGCAGAAAAGTTCTCAGTTTTTCTCCACTGAGAATGATATTTGTTGTGGGTTTTTCATAGATGGCTTTGATGATATTTAGGTATGTACCCCCTATTCCTACACTTTGAAGATTTTTGATCAGGAAGGGATACTGTACTTTGACAAATGCCTTTTCCACATCTATTTAGAGTATCATATGTTTCTTGTCCTTTCTTTTATTAATGTATTGTATCACATTGATTTATTTGCAGATGTTGAACCAAACTTGCAGCCCTGGAATAAATCCCATTTGGTTGTGGTGAATAATCCTTTTAATGAACTGCTGGATCCTATTGGCTAGTATTTTGGTGAGAATTTTCGCATCTGTATTCATCAAGGATATTGGTCTGTAATTCTCTTTTTTGATGGGATCCTTGTCTGGTTTTGCAATCAAGGTGATGCTGGCCTCATAAAATGAGTTTGGAAGTTTTCCTTCCATTTCTTTTTTTTTTTTTTGATTAGTTTCAGGAGAATAGGAATTAATTCTTCTTTAAATGTTTGGTAGAATTCCCCTGGGAAGCCGTCTGGCCCTGGGATTTTGTTTGTTTGGAGATTTTTGGTGACTGTTTCAATCTCCTGGCTGATTATGGGTCTGTTCAGTTTTCTATTACTTCCTGGTTCAGTTGTGATAGTTTGTATGTCTCTAGGAATGCATCCATTTCTTCCAGATTATCAAATTTGTGGGTGTAGAGTTGCTCATAATATGTACTTATAATTGTTTGAATTTCTTTGGTATTGGTTGTGATCTCTCGTCTTTCTTTCATGATTTTATTTATTTGGGTCCTTTCTCTTTTCTTTTTGATAAGTCTGGGCAGGAGTTTATCAATTTTATTTATTCTTTCAAAGAACCAGCTCCTAGTTTCGTTGATTTGTTCTATTATTTTTTAGTTTCTATTTCATTTCTGCTCTGATTTTTAATGTTTCTCTTCTCCTGCTGGGACTAGGTTTTCTTTGTTGTTTTCTCTCCAGCTCCTTTAGGTGTACGGTTAGGTTGTGTATTTAAGACCTTTCTTATTTCTTGAGAAAGGCTTGTATCGCTATATATTTTCCTCTAGGACTGCCTTTGCCATGTCCCATAGATTTTGAACCATTGTGTTTTCATTATCATTTGTTTTGAATTTTTCAGTTCTTCTTTAATTTACTTATTGACCCATTCATTCTTTAGAATGGTACTGTTTAGTCTCCATGTATTTAGATTCTTTCCAAATTTCCTCTTGTGATTGAGTTTTAGCTTAAGAGCATTTTGGTATGAAAATGTGCAGGGAATGGTCCCAATCTTTTGATATGGGTTGAGACCTGATTTATGACCCAGGATGTAATCCATTCTGGAGAATGTTCCATGTGCACTAGAGAAGAATGTGTATTCTGTTGCTTTGGGATGCAATGTTCTGAATATATGTGTGATGTCCATCTGGTCCAGTGTGTCATTTAAGGCCTTTATTTCCTTGTTGATTTTTTGCTTGGATGATCTGTCCATTTCAGTTAGGGGGTGTTAAATATTGTATTATTGTCTCCTATTATTATTGTATTATTGTCTATTTGTTTCTTTGAATTTATTATTAATTGTTTTAATAGTTGGCTGCTCCCATGTTAGGGGCATAGATATTTAAAATTGTTAGGTCTTCTTGTTGGACAGACCCTTTGAGCATGATATAGCGTCCTTCCTCATCTCTTATTATAGTCTTTGGCCTAAAATCTAATTGATCTGATATAAGGATTGTCACCCCAGCTTTTTTTTTTGATGTCCATTAGTATGGTAAATTGTTTTCCACCTGGGACAAGGAGTCTTAAGCAGACTCTGCATTGAGTGCAGAACATGATGCAGGGCTCCATCTCATGACCCTGATCATGACCTAAGCCAAAACCCAAATCTGCATGCTCTACCAACTGTGCCAGCCAGGCACCCCTGTCTTCAGATCTAGTAGCATTTGCTTAATATATTTCGGTGCTCTCGTGTTGGATGCATATATGTATTTATGATTGTTGTATCTTCTTGATCAGTTGACTCTTGCATCATTCTATAATGGCCTTCTTTGTCTTTTGTTACTACTTTTGGCTTAAAGTCTCTTTTGTCTAATGTAAATAAAGCTACATCAATTGCTCTTTTTCGGTTTCCACTTGCATGGAATATCTTTTTCCATCCATTCACTTTTAGCCTATATGTATTAAAGCTGAGGTGAGTCTTTTGTAGAAAGCATATATGTGGGTCTTATATATTTTATCTGTTCAGCCACTCTGTGTTTTTTTCCTGGGAGAAATTAGTGCATTTTCATTTACAGTAATTATGGATAGATAAAGATTTACTTATGCCATCTCATTGTTTCCTAGCTGTTTTATAGTTCCCTTATACCTTTCTTCCTCTTTGACTGCCTTCCGTTCTGAATTGATGATTTTCTGTAGTGGTATGCTTTGATTCTCTTCCACGTATCATTTGTGAATCTATTGTAGGTTTCTGCTTTTTGGTTACCATGAGGCTTACATGAAACATCTTATATGTATAGCGGTCTATTTCATACTGATAATAATGAAACTTCAATCACATGAAAACTCTACCCTTTTACTCCCTTTTATATTTTTATATTATAAATATAAATATATATATATATATATATATATTTTGTATTATATACTATATGTTATATAGTATATATATATATTTTATATTATATACTACCCTTTTATATTTTTGATGTCACAGTTTACTTCTTTTTATATTGCATACCTATTAATAAATGTAGCTGTAGTTTTTATTTTATTTTACTTTTTTTTAGTGTTCCAAAATTCATTGTCTATGCACCATGCCCAGTGCTCCAGGTGATACGTAGCCATAGTTATTTTTAAAAAGTTTTGTCCTTTAACTGTGAAACTAGAGTTAAATGGTTAGCATACCAGTGTTGTGTATTTTCATGTGTTTTCATGTTTCTAATTATCATCCTTTCATTTCAGTTTCAAGTACTCCTTTCAGCATTTCTTTTAAGGCAGTTCTAGTGGTAGTGAGCTCCATCATCTTCCTTTTTTTGGGGGGGAAGTCTTCATTTTGCCTTCCTTTCTGAAGGCAGCTTTGCCAGGTTAAGTATTCTTGGTTGGCAGTTTCTTTCTCACAGGATTTTGAAAATATCATTCTATTCTTTCCTGGCCTGCAAGGTCCCTGCTCAGAAATCTGCTGTAGCCTTATGGAGCTTACCTTGTATGAGAGAGTTTTTTTCTCTTGTTGCTTTTGAAATTCTTTCTTTGTCTTTGATTTAGTGAGTTACATTACAATACATCTTCTAGAAGATCATTTGGGGTTAAAATTTTGTGGTGACTTATTACCTTTATTAACTTAGTTAACATTAACTTCCAAATATCTCCCCCAGGTTTGGGAAGTTCTCGGCCATTATTTCTTTAACTAGGCTGGCTCTTCACCACATTTTTCTCTCCTCTTTCTGGGACTCCAGCAATCCTTACATTGTTTTTTGTTTTCTTTTGTTTAGTTTTGATGGTGCCTCATAATTTTCATAAGTTTTCTTTATTCTTTTTCATTCTTTTTCCTTCTAGTTCCCCTATTTGGATAATTTCAGTTAATCTCTCTTTTACATCACTGATTCTTTATTCTGCTTTGTCAAGTCTGATATTTAAGCTCTCTATTGAACTATTCAGTTACTGTATTCTTCAGGTCCAAAATTTCCGTCTGGTATTTTTAAAGAATGTTTTCTCTTGGTTGAACTTTTCATTTTTCTTCTGTATTGTCTTCCTGATTTTGTTAAGTTGTTTATATGGTTTTTTTTAATAGTTTCCTGAGCATCTTTAGAATAACTGTTTTGAATTATTTGTTGAGCAATTCTTGGATCTCCATTTCTTTGGGGCCAGTTACTAGAGGTTTACTCTATTCCTTTGGTGGAGTCATGTTTTCCTAATTCTTTGTGATTCCAATAGCCTTTTGTAGATCTATGCATTTGAAGTAGTCACCTGAACTTTATGGCCTGACTTGGGTAATATAAGACTTTGATCTCAGAGTGGGGGCATGCTGATGCAGGGCACCAAGTGTGGGGTGTGGGTGGCATGGTTCTCTTTGGCTAGGGCCACTAGGGTTTACAGCATTGACAACACTGTTGTCCTTGGTAAGCATTCAAGGGATCCACAGTGACTTCAAGGGTAGTTGGGGTCCTCAGTGACACTTCCAGGTACAATGGCTAGGGACAAGGCATGTAGTGATGATGGTCAGAGCTCACGGTGGCATACTTGGCTTCAGAGTCTAGCTGCAAGTGCCTGTGTCATGTCATGTCAGTTGGCCACATCATGCAGTGGTGGGGTTATGGAAGGCAGCAAAGGGCAGGCCCAGCTACAGGCTCACTGGCATGCACTACTGTAGCTGTTGGGTATTGCCATGTGTGTATAGTAGAGTAGACCATTGACAGGATTCAAACCTGGGATGTGTGGGTACACAGTCAGTGGTGCTAGTGACAGAATACAGGGCCTAATCCAGGCCCACAAGCAATTACAGAATCCCTGGCTGTTGGTGTGCTCTTCTACGCCTCCACAATCTCACTCCAAGGCCTGCACACTTCAGCAGAGGCCAGTGACAATTGTCAGGCTTGCCAGGCCTGCAGTGTGCAAGTTCACAGGTAGTTGGGCTAGCCCTAAGTGCACACATGGTGGTGGGGTAAGTGTCGGGGGTCTAGACTGGCATCTTACGCTTGTGCAACAACAGAGGACTGGGCTAGCTGCTGGTGCAGTTTCCAGGCTCTTTTTGCAGCCAGAGAGGGGAATTAGAGGGAAGAGACCCCGACAACAGGTGTCAGCAAATGCCAATACCTGAAAGCTGGTGAAAACTGCAGGTTTTCATCTTAGTAAAATTTAGTGAAACTTACTTCCATGGAGGCTAAGTTGGTGGTTGATTTCTTCACTGACAAAACCTGCTGGGCTTCACTGCAGTGGGTCCTGCTATGTGGCTGCTATTAGTAGCTATTGTGTTTCTTGTTGTTCCTAGCCATCTATGCATATCTCACATTTTTTGGTCTCTGGGTGGGGTAAAACTGAAGTGGGACCTTTGTGCAGTATCCTGAAAGCCTGGAGAAGCTGGTCCCTCACTCTGCTTTTCCTCTTCTGGTAAGTGGAACTCTTTCTGGCTGGGGACTCTTGGCACTGAGCAGTGCCAGCTTGAAGGGTGAGATATGCAGGCAAAATGAAACATTTTTCTCTTCTTCTGCAATTATTCTCAATTTTTTTGTTTCACTGTGTTGCTAAGATTTCTTAAGAGGACTCCTAAGCTCTTCCAGAGCCATTTTTGTTCACGGATAGCTTTCTGATTATTGATCTTTGTGAAGGGATGGAGGTCTCCTACATCATTATTTTGGTAATGTCACTCCCACCTTTCCCAGATTTTTAAATGTACTCCAAAATTTGTGAATAATTGTGCAAGATAGTAAAGGAGGGAGAAGTCAAGAACCATGTTTTATTGATCCCAGGTCAGCACAATTCCTTATATTGACAATCATTAAAAATTTATCTTATTTACTCATCACTGTTACCCTTAGAATTAATTTTGGATTTAAAAGCTATAACATTTTTATTATTTTCTTTATCAAGCTCTAGAAGGCCATCCCACAGTCTGGGGAGTCATCAGTGCCATAACTGTCCATCAAAGTCAGCTACTTTCATCACTAGACCATCTCAGAAGAGTGGGGGAGGTCCCTACAGAGCATCTATTTGACTCATGTTGACCAATTGAGAGTACAGTACAAGACTAACCATGGGAATGTCTGCTGGAGATCCCACTAAAGTGGAGACCTTGGCAAACACCATTGGAAGAAATAAGCAACAGGGGACTCCTGCTCTGAAGGTTGGTCAGTGAAAGGCAGCAGTGGCCACACTGAATCTGCAGGGGGAATAATGGGCCTCATTAAGCAGCAGTATGTAGAGATCCTTCCATATTTGCACTATTTAGATAGTGTAAACTGCATAAACACTAATAATTTAAATCTGTCCATTGCAGCAAGCCTGGAGGCTTGCAAAGAGTCCCAAAAATTTATCAGGGGAGCTAGGGTTAACAATTTCAGATTTGGGGGGAACCAATGTTCATGTTGTCATTAGTTGTCATTAGATCATGGGTTGAAGCAGTAATCCCAGAATCTTAGGAGTCTAAATGAAACATTTCTATAGGCTACAGGTTCCAGGAAGTCCCTACAGCTCCCAATGGAAGACATGGCTTATTATCTGGGCCAAAGAATTTGGATGCATCCTTAATTGGCCATACTTTTATGGAGGTTTGAAACAACTCCAATAAATTATCTAAAATATTGGTTTGATCAAAAGAATCTTAAGACTTATTTAAAAAGTCTTCAGTTTATCACAAAAGTAAAAGGGGAAAGTGCAAAGATCTGAGGTAACAAAGAAATAAAAAAATATCAAATATATGGATATATAGTAGAAGATGAAATTGTAAACTAGATCATACAGGGTGCTTTGTAGACTATCTTTAAAAATGTCTGTTTTAAGTATGACGACATCACTGAAAGATTTCTTTTTAAGATTTTATTTATTTATTTGAAAAAGAGAGAGAGAGAGTGAGAGCACAAGCAGAGAGGAGAGGGATTGTTTTATTTATTTTTTTGGCTGTTATGCATAATGTTATGAACATTTTTTTCAAAGATTTCATTTATTTATTTGAGAGAGAGAAAGAAAGAATTAGAGAGAGAGAGAAAGTCTGAAAGGAGAGGTCAGCGGGAGAAGCAGACTCCTCACCAAGAAGTGATCCTGATTCAGGACTCAATCCTAATGTTCCAGGATCATGATTTGAGCCGAATGCAGTCACCCAACAAAAAGCTACCCAGGTGCGCTGCTATGGACATTCTTGGGCAATCCTAACTGGTTTTTGGGGTCATGATCATGGGCCCCAGACAAGCAACATATGTTGACTAGTAAAGTTGAAAAAATATTTTTCAGATACTTTTGAGTTTCTACTATGACTTTTGATGACATTAAGTGCTGAGATTTGGAATATAATTATGTTTGGGTTAACTATCCTAAGATTTGGGGATTGTTTTATTTTTGTTAATGTGTAGGTGTGAAAAACAATTGCTATGCAATTTTATATGCTGTATATCCTTCATAGTGAGGCTGCTGAGCTGTGTGGCAAGCAAACAGACACAAAATCTGAGGTCCTGAACTGCAGCCAGACTAGAGAAAGTCAGTCCAGGCTGCAGCTGCATAAAGAATGAAGACATGGGATGCCTGGGTGGCTCAGTGGGTTAAAGCCTCTGCCTTCAGCTCAGGTCATGATCTCAGGGTTCTGGGATTGAGTCCCATATCAGACTCCCTGCTCAGCAGGGAGCCTGCTTCCCTCTATCTCTCTGCCTGCCTCTCTGCCTACTTGTGATCTCTCTCTGTGTCAAAAAAAAAAAAATCTTAAAAAAAAAAAGAATGAAGACATGGAATATTCATTTAACTGAAATTGAGCAGAATGAGCAGTTGAGGAAAATGATTATTTAGACTTTAAACTGGAATTGGGGACTTTAATTTCTTGGATTCATAATGCACAGGGAGAGCAGAATTTTTTCACGCTTTAGCCCTTTGGGACTTCAGCTAAAAGATTTTGGATTTTAATTTCTTAAGATTTATATATTTTAATTATGCCACTATGAAATTAACAATGGGAGGGTTTTTTAATTGATTTTAGGACTATCACAGTATGTTGATATATGATTTTTGGAATATTTTAATTTAATTTGGAAGATTTAATTTCATTTTAATGGTTTAGTGTTGTTATTTAGCCTCATTGCAGAAACTCTGAGAGGCTAAGTTGGGCAATATAGCTGGACAAAATTTGGAATAGGAACTAGAACAGAAGTGAACGTTCATCTTTAAATTCAGAATGGCCACTGAGATCATTCAATTAGTATACCATTCTGTCCCATTTCAGAGCTTAGAGCAAAATCTAATTCTATTAGCAGTAAAAAAGGTTCTAGAAAGTCCTAGAGAGATCCACAAATGAGTATGGAAGGGCCATTATTTTCTTATAGCAAATATTTTCTTCATTTTGGTAAATGCATATTAATTCTATGCTAATAATGCCTCATGGACTGATTTTTAGAAGATATCTAAAAAAACAGTCAGAAACTCACATTTAGAATAAAATTTTTTAAAAACACCCCACAAGATAACTCTTCTATGCAAAGGTAAAGGAAAATACAAGGAATGATGATTGTATTATCACTTACTCGTCCATCTGGGAGATGGAAAATTTCTTTTGTTGTAGATTTTTTAAGCAGTTAGATGACAGAGACATTCAAATGTGAAAAAAAAATAGTTCTGGATTTTCCTTTCTTACCTGAATCACTGCTACTTTCACTGCCAGGAATGTAAAAATGGTGATTGCACTTTGGCCCCTTAGCTTTTTCTCCTTGGGCCAAAGTGGAAGATAAATTTGACCATTCTTCCAAGTGTGGGCCTTGAGCCCTTTTTTGCCAGCTTGGGAAAGAGGCTAGCAACCAGCTATGCTCTTTCTGCTCCTGACCTGTCAGCACTGAGGGTTTTCCAGAATTTTCCCACTTGCTAGTACTTTGCATATTTTTCTCTGGAAAGGAAGTCCCTTTTCAATTCCTGGCATTATATCTTAATTTGGTGCAAGGTTGTGTTATAAGATTGGACCTCTTGTTGGTTTGTTTGTTTCATCATGAAAGATCTGTTCTTTACTGTTTTTATTTTTTAAGTTCATGTCATTCACTTTCAAGAGTGATTTCGAAAGGGATTTCAAGAAGGCCACCTGGGTGGCTCAGCTGGTTAAGCATCTGACTCTTGATTTTGGCTCAGGTGGTCATTGCATGGGTCGTGATCTCATGGGTTGTGGAACTGGTCCCCATGTCAGGCTCCATGCTCAGTGGGAAGTCTGCTTGAGATTCTCTCTCTCCTTCCCTCTCCTTCTGCCCCCACCCCCTTGCATGCATGCTTGCTCTTTCTCTCTCTCTCTTTATTTATTATTAAATAAATAAATCTTTAAAGAAAGAGATTTCAAAAATTTGTGCATATATGGCCATTTTATCCTGACTTTAAGATACTTAAAAATGTTTCACTATCTCCTTTAAAAAAAAAAGTCTGGAATATTTGTTTAGTTAATGTATGGACACCATGCGAGGTTCTGAAGCAGAATGTCCTATACATTAAAAGCCATCTCTGGAATTTTGAAGTTAGAGAAAAATTCTGCAAAATATCCCATCTAGCTATCTAATTCTAGTAGTGTTAGAAGCTTACCTACTTTTTTTTTTTCTTTTTCAAAGATGATTAAATATTACACAGTCAGAATTTCACATTTTACCTGGCATATGATGAGTGTTCAACAAATGCTTTTATTATTACTACTCTTTAATTTGCTCAACAACATGTGGTCATCACACAACATTTTACCCTATGCTTATGTAATACCTTTTTACTCTCCTTCTCTCTTCCCTCCCTGGCTCTTCCATTCTTTACTTTTTTTCTTTTCTTCTTGCTCTGTTAAGCTCCACAATCATCCTCTAAGTCTGCTACTATTTCTATTCTCATTGTTTCTATCAATAACTCCCATCAGGCAAATAGTGCAAATTCTTATGTTTACTTAAAAAAAAGATTCTATTTATTTATTTGAGAAAGAGAAAGAGAGCACATGAGTTTTAGGGCGTTGGGACAAGGGAGAGAGAGAAGCAGGCTCCTGGTTGAGCAGGGAGCCTGACATAGGGCTAGATCCTAGGACCCTGAGATCATGACCTGAGCTAAAGGCAGATGCTTAACTAACTGAGCCACGGAGGCTCTCTTGTATATTTACTTTCTAGTACTATAAAGTACAAATGTGTTTCTTCTTTTTTTAAAGATTTTATTCATTCATTCATTCATTCATTCATTCATTCATTCATTTGACTGAGAGAGACAGCAAGAGCAGGAACACAAGCAGGCAAAGTGGGAGAGGGAGAAGCAGGCTTCCCAAAGAGCAGGGAGCCTAAAGAGGGGCTCCATCCCAGGACCCTGAATTCATGACCTGAGCCAAAGGCAGATGCTTAATGACTGAGCCACCTAGGTGCCCACAAACATGTTTCTTATTGAGGTATATTGTTAATTTAAACATAAATTATTTAAATTACTGTATCAACTTATACTAGGAGGTCCTATATGTTAGTATAAATGCAGAACACCCAAATATTATTACTTATGGGGATATCCTTTTAGTCTTCATGGACTGATGTGAAGTATAGGAATGCCTTTATAATGCAGAAGAAGGTCTGCTTCTGGTTGGCACCATTTTGTATTCAAAGTAAGGATGCTTGTTAGTTCATGGCATTTCCCTTTAGTCTATAAGATGTGCAGCATTTGCGAGGACATTTAACTCATGCTCATCTTATGTCTTTGGTCACTCCAGACAATTCTGGGAAGAAGGATTTTAACACTTTTCATAGCGTTACATTTTCTGGAAGTCAACCTATACTTTCATGGACTCTTAAAAAATCCAGTCATATGTTGTTTCCAGCGCTTGGAATCATCTCTCAAAGACATTTGCTGATTATCGTGTTAATGCCTAAAACATGTCTTAGAGCTCTTTTCCATGAATGCATTACCTTAGCATTCATAATTAAGATCTGTTTCTGATTCAAAAATCAAAGTATAATCATGGAAACTATTTTTTCAGGAAATTAGATTTTTCTGGCTGAGATAGCAATAAGTCTGATTGACAAGGAAAACTCTCCACATGAACAATATTCTAAAGTAGGAATAAAAGGTTTTATCTGGGAATTTCAGAACACCGAGAGAAACAATTGTTTAAGGTGGGCCTGATTTTGGCAATGATTCTTTAATATATTGAAAAAGTAAGATAAAATTTTTTTTTAACTTTTTATTTTTTATAAACATATATTATTATCCCCAGGGGTACAGGTCTGTGAATCACCAGGTTTACACACTTCACAGCACTCACCAAAGCACATACCCTCCCCAATGTCCATAATCCCACCCCCTTCTCCCAAACCCCTCCCCCCAGCAACCCTCAGTTTGTTTTGTGAGATTAAGAGTCACTTATGGTTTGTCTCCCTCCCAATCCCATCTTGTTTCATTTATTCTTCTCCTACCCACTTTTTATTTTTACTTCTTTGTAACCACCAGATGGCACCAATTTCCTATTTTTAAACGTTTGGCGCTGCTATTTTTCATTTTTTATGTTTTTTAAAGATTACAAGCTGTTTAGGGACATTTGGTTATAACTTTCCCTCAAATATGGGCTCATGGACTGTAAGGCTAGAGTTACGGTATTAAATAAGAATTTGTAGGTGGAATAAGACTTATAATATGCATCGCATATGCACGGGATTAATTGGTTTAAATGGTTGGAATCTCAGCCCAAGGGAAAGGAGTTTCTCTGGGGGTGTTGTAAGTGAAAGGGCATTGGGCAACTTAAACTGGGATACATCACGAGAAGTCAGATGTGAAGTGGTCTTGGCCCGGAGTTACCTGTCTGGTTCAAGGGTATGAGTTGGCTGAGAATATAGGCAGGAGAAGAAGGAGGGTAAGAATGTCAGCTGTGCTGAGAGTTGAACTCGCCTAGAAATGATATTTTGATATCAACCTTTTGTCTGTACTGTCATTTGCAAATATCTTCTCCCATTCCGTGGGTTGCCTCTTTGTTTTCTTGACTGTTTCCTCAAACTCAACACACACAAAACAGATAATCATATCAAAAAATGGGCAGAAGATATGAACAGACACTTCTCCAATCAAGACATACAAATGGCTATCAGACACATGAAAAAATGTTCATCATCACTATCCCTCAGGGAGATTCAAATTAAAAGCACATTGAGATATCACCTTATACCAGTTAGAATGGCCAAAATTAACAAAACAGGAAACAACATGTGTTGGAGAGAATGTGGAGAAAGGGGAACCCTCTTACACTGTTGGTGGGAATGCAAGTTGGTGCAGCCTCTTTGGAGAACAGTGTGGAGATTCCTCAAGAAATTAAAAATAGAAATTCCCTATGACCCTGCAATTGCACTCCTGGGTATTTACCCCAAATTTACAGATGTCGTGAAAAGAAGAGCCATCTGTACCCCAGTGTTTATAGCAGCAATGGCCACAGTCGCCAAACTATGGAAAGAACCAAGATGCCCTTCAATGGACGAATGGATAAGGAAGATGTGGTCCATATACACTATGGAGTATTGTGCCTCCATCAGAAAGGACGAATACCCAACTTTTGTAGCAACATGGACAGGACTGGAAGAGATTCTGGTGAGTGAAATAAGTCAAGCAGAGAGAGTCAATTATCATATGGTTTCACTTATTTGTGGAGCATAACAAATATCACGGAGGACAAGGGGTGTTAAAGAGGAGAAGGGAGTTGGGGTAAATTAGAAGGGGAGGTGAATCATGAGAGAATATGGATTCTGAAAAACAATCTGAGGGGTTTGAAGTGGTTGGGGTACCAGGTGGCAGGTATTATAGAGGGCACGGATTGCATGGAGCATTGGGTGTGGTGAAAAAATAATGAATATCGTTATTCTGAAAACAAATAAATAAATTTAGAAAAAAAACTACATTGAGATATAATGTTACACCAGTTAGAATGGCCAAAATTAGCAAGACTGGAAACAACATGTGTTGGAGAGAATGTGGAGAAAGGGGAACCCTCTTACACTGTTGGTGGGAATGCAAGTTGGTGCAACAGTGTGGAGATTCCTCAAGAAATTAAAAATAGAACTTCCCTATGACCCTGCAATTGCACTGCTGTGTATTTACCCCAAAGATACAGATGTAATGAAAAGAAGGTCCATCTGTACCCCAGTGTTTATAGCAGCAATGGCCATGGTCGCCAAACTTGGAAAGAATGAAGATGCTCTTAAATGGATGAATGGATAAGGAAGATGTGGTCCATATACACTATGGAGTATTATGCCTCCATCAGAAAGGACGAATACCCAACTTTTGTAGCAACATGGATGGGATGGGAAGAGATTATGCTGAGTGAAATAAGTCAAGCAGAGAGAGTCAATTATCATATGGTTTCACTTATTTGTGGAGCATAACAGAAAGCATGGAGGACATGGGGAGTTAGAGAGGGTTTGGGGTAAATTGGAAGGGGTGATGACTCATGAGAGACTTTGGACTCTGAAAAACAATCTGAGCGGTTTGATGTGGCCGGGGGTGGGAGGTCGGGGTACCAGGTTGTGGGTATTATAGAGGGCATGGATTGCATAGAGCACTGAGTGTGGTAAAAAAATAATGATACTGTTATGCTGAAAATAAATAAATAAAAAGAAATGATATCTTGAAGTGAGGGGAGTACTGAAGTTGTGTCTGAGGAAGGAGAAGGAAGAGATCGGTGTGCCTAAGCATGCCTAAAGCAGAAGCAAAAAGTAGAAGGCAATTCCACCCACTTCTCAGTTCTGACCTAACTCTGTTAACATATTCTGGTTTAGCAAACTGTCTTTGGCCTACAAAAGGCAAATGAAGCGGAGACAAGATGGCGGGGAAGTAGGAGGAGGCGCCCTTTCAACCTGTACCCTAAAGTGAGCTGATTACCTTCCAAAGAACTCTGATCACCCACAAAATCAGCCTGAGATCAGCATTATACAAGTCTGGATCTCTACCAGAGCAGAAGACGCCAGTGGACAGGTAAAGTGGAGTGGGAATGTCAGACTGACATTGGAAGATAAACAAAAGGGGGAAGGAGCCACCAGAGGTGACCCATTGGAAAGTAATATCCCACTACTAGAGTGCCCTGCCTCTGGGGACCAGCATTAACTTGGGAGTCTGGTAGAAAGCACTCAAAAACAGCAAAGGATCACGGTGTGGGGGGGGGGGGATTGTGGGAATCAGGGTGTTAGGGACAGGGGCTTAAGTCCCCAGACCCAGGACAGCCACCCCTGGTGCAGAGCCAGAGAGAGTGCCGCAGAGGAACCAGGTCTTGGTCCAGGAGCCATTAGAGTGCCTGAGAGCGCCTGGGGCCTGGCTCCAGTGAGGGGTTGGGAGCCTCACCAGCCAACCAAAGCACAACCTTTTTGCAGTCCCCACTCAAGTGCCCTGCCCTGCTATCAGAGTCCAAGTGCCTTCCCTTGAGGGAGGTGTGCACAGGCGCCAGCCTGGTGCTCTCTGACTGGAAAGACCAGGCACTCCCAGCCCCCAGCTGGGGCGAGTGGGAAAATCTTAGTATGTGATCACTGCTGGAACTTTTCTGGCAGTCTGGAGCTGCCCAGACAGCCGCCTCTGCCATGGATTTGGGTACAAGCAAAAAATCCTGTGTCCCCAGGGACCGCCACAGGGAACCGGTTCTGCCAGCAGCCAAGGGGGGATTTATTTGGGCTCTGCAGCCAGACTGAGGCTTCTCTCTGAGAGGGAGGTCAGGGTGCATTTTGCTTTCCTCTAAACCTAAGAAAACTATCAAAAGTGGTCAAGGTGAGAGAGAAAAACAAAAGTGAACAAAGGGAGGGCATGTGCTTTGGTGAGTGCTGTAAAGTGTGTAAACCTGGTGATTCACAGACCTGTACCCCTGGGGATAAAAATATATGTTTATAAAAAATAAAAAATTAAAAAAAAAAAAAAACCTCCAGAGAACAAAAGCCTGAAAAAACCAGTTTCCTCAGAGCCCTCTGTCTTGAGGGGGGTGGGAGGACTTAACTCAGAGAACCTCATTGACTGAAAAATCACATGTCAGGACCCTCCCCCAGAAAACCAACCAGGAAAGGAAAAAAAAAAAAAAAAGATGACAAGAGAACAACCACCAACTTTTAATTTTAATTCGTTCCCACTATTCTGGCTCATTTTTTTTTAATATAGATAATTTTTTAACCTATTTACCAGCACAGTGAGATATCCAGTACATCAAATTCCATAATAACCCTCTAACCTGAACTTTTTGTTACATACACCTGTGTTTTACTCTTGCATTTCTATTTTTTAAATTTCTTTTTTTTAACTTTAGTTTAGTCTTGTTTATTCCTTTTTTTATTTTCTTTTTTAGTTTATTTTTAATTTATTTTCAGCATAACAGTATTCATTATTTTTGCACCACACCCAGTGCTCCAAGCAATCTGTGCCCTCTATAATACCCACCACCTGATACCCTGACCTCCCACCCCCCACCCCTTCAAACCCCTCAGATTGTTTTTCAGAGTCCATAGTCTCCCATGGTTCACCTCCCCTTCCAATTTCCCTCTACTCCCCTCTCCTCTCCATCTCCCCATGTCCTCCATGCTATTTGTTATGCTCCACAAATAAGTGAAACCATATGATAATTGACTCTCTCTGCTTGACCTATTTCACTCA